>NC_135804.1:145875467-146064511 GCF_964213995.1 Mustelus asterias
TCTCTTGTCAAGCAACACAGATCAATTGCATCACAAGCTTCTCCTCTGGTCAACTCATGCAGCAGGATTCTGGTATCTTTATGGCTGGAAGCCTCGTCCAACACAGCCAGCTAGATTATACAGGCTAACAACAGAATTACAGGAAAGACTCAGCAGACCTGACAGCAACTGGGGAGAGAGAAACAGAGTTTAATGTTCTGAGTCAGAATGACTTCTTCAGAGCTGAAGAGGTTTAGAAATGTGATGGATTATATATTTGGAGCAGAATAAAGGTCAGGTTTAGGTGGGAGCTCAGGAGAGGTTGACAAAGGTGTCATGGATGCAAGACAAAGGGAGTGTTAAAGACTAAAGAAGATGCTGATAACGGCATCAAGGTAAAGTGGCATAAAAATAGGTGAGCTGTCTGAGAATCCTTTAAGAAATCTTCACATGATTGTGTTTTGATCTTTCTCTCATGAAAAAGGTGAGAATTCTGTCGATTTTCAGCTCTGATCAAATGGCTGAAATACTTTCATTTTCCTTGCTGAATATCACTTTTAAGAATTCCTTTTGCTCTTGTAATTTCAAGCACCTCTTCTTTTGTCTTGTGGTCTGCATATGGGATTTTGTGCACATGTCATCCACATTTAATCAGTCTCCATCTTCTCCCACGTTTATTTAGTATCCAAGTTTCTGAGGCAGACCAGAAAGTGGATAGTTGTGAGTTTTAATCCTTATTACAAGCTTGAGTTTTCTTGTTCTTAGTTCATCCACCATCTTCACAAAATTACTTTTGGATATTCCCTATCCTACTTCAGCATCACATCTGCCACATAGTAAATTCATTTAGGGAACATGAACGTCATTGGCTGGTCCAGCATTTATTGTTCTTCCCTAACTGCCCCCATTTCAGAGGGCATTTGAGAATCAACCACATTGCTGTGGATCTGGAGTCACATGTAGCCCAGACCAGATAAGGACGGCAGATTTTCTTCCCTAAAGGACATTAGTGATCCAGAGTACTGCAGTGCTTTTGAAGGCTTCTGGGTGTCCACGAGGCATGGATATCAAAGTGACCAGGGCACCTCAAAGGTTTTAAAGGACAGAGACAATAATGAATATCTTTACCAGAATGGTGTCTGACATCACCGTCCTAAGAGTGAATACCACCTTTCCCAGGGCAACAAGGACAAGTGCAGCCACTAGACTACTATCCCAGGGCAGAGTCCCAAGGTTGATCCATTCCCCCGTCCCCCCACCCCAAGCTCACCCAACCCCCTAAGTCCCTTGGGGGACACTTCCTCTGCAGCCTGGCAGTGACCCATGGCCTCAGCACTTACCTCTTTATCTCCTCGTGGAGTCCAAGGTGCCTGTTCCAGGTTTGTCAGAATTTCCTGCTTGGGGGGGGCGGGGGGGGGGGGGGGCGGGGGGGGGGGGGGGGGGTGGGGGGAGGTGGGGTAGTTGTCCACTGCACATCTCTTGGCATCTTCTGGAACTCAATTATATGCAGTAAATGCTTTGATCTGTCACCACAACACACTCAGGTGAGATGGCAATCAAAAGGATCCCAATTAGTCCAAAGAGGTGTGGGTGAGGTTGATTGGCCATGCTAAATAGGCCCTAGTTACAGGGGGATTAGCAGGGTAAATGTATGGGGTTACGGGAATAGGGGCTGGGTGGAATTGTGGCTGGTACAGACGTGATGGGCCAAATGGCCTCCGTCTGCCCTGTAGGGACTCTATGATTCCAGGATCAAGAGGATCTAGGGGAAGGGTCAAGATCTGAAAGTAACCTTTTTCAATGTATCACAGTAAAAAATAACTAAATCTGTAATAATATTGAGGAAAGATGGGATGAAGGAAGGTATTTTAGAGAGGTTGAAGTGTTGGATGGAATGAGGTAAATGGTTTTTGTGGAAATGGTGATAGAATCAGAGAAATAAGAGAAAGTGTGTGTTGAGGGGATAAAGAAATATATATTAGATTGGATAAATGAAAGTGTGTTACAGGGGATGAGAAAAGATATGGCAAATGCTGAAAGAAGATTCTTCAATATTCTATCTGTGATTCTTCTTGCATTTAATTCAGAATAAAATTGAGTTTATAACCCAATCATTATAAAGCTATCTGGCAGGGATCAGGCACTGTTACTTGAAAAGCTTGCTTTCATCAGTACACGATTAATCAGACTGAGAGCTCCTGACGATAGCAGAATTTTCATTCTGTGTCAAATAGGAAAAGTTCATTCTTTATCTCTGCCTTTGTACAGCATTTTAAAATAGCCATGTTTAAAATGGAAGCTGTCCTTCCTTATCACATTTCAAAATGGAGTCTGGCAATCAGTGGGAAAACAAGCTGAATGGTCTGATCTGGGAATTAGGCAGATAAGGGAAACTCATTCGAGTAGCTCGTGTGATGAATGTCACTTGGTGGCTGATCCTCAGCAAATTAGGCAGGGGAAGCTTTTAAAACAAGTGCCGAATGCAAGACCACTGTTCAAATCTGAAAAATATAAGGTACCTCCACCTCCCCCCCCCCCCCCCCCCCCCACCCCCCAACCCGCCTTCAGCCCCTTCCCCTGCTTCCATGAAAGGTGCACAATGGGTAACCAGCATTGGATGTTAGTGTCCAAATGTGTGATTCTGGAATTCTCAGGAAACTACTTGAACATAGACAGAATGGATGGAAAATTAGACAAGTAGATTGACTTTGCCTTATCCAGTGAGGTGAAGGTGCACCTCACATTATCATGTCCCTTCATTTCTGAGAAAGCTGGCCAATCTATGTAAATGGTGGCACAGTGGTTAGCACTGCTGCCTCACAGCGCCAGGGACCTGGGTTCGATTCCTGGCTTGGGTCACTGTCTGTGCGGAGTTCGCACATTCTCCTCGTGTCTGCGTGGGTTTCCTCCGGGTGCTCCGGTTTCCTCCCACAGTCTGAAAGATGTGCTGGTTAGGTGTGTTGGCCATGCTAAATTCTCCCTCAGTGTACTCAAACAGGAGCCGGAGTAACTTCATTGCAGTGTTAACGTAAGCCTACTTGTGACTGAGAAACATAAATGGCTGCACATATCTAATCGTAATAAGAGACATCAGTTCAGAACGGATTCCTTTCGTGTCCGCACACTTGTTTGGAAATTCATGGAGAAACGTTGCCTAAGAGTTAAGTCTGGCTTTTGTTGTATTAATACATGTTGATTGACAGACAGAAAAATACAATTCGTCACCCTTGATGGCTGAATTGTAAAAGGGCCAGGTTGACAGTAATACCTTCCCAAACAAGATATGGCCATAACCTTCCAAACTCCCCAGGGTTGGATGAGAAGTGTACCCCAAAGATGCGCTGGGGAACCCGTCTCCGAATTTCACAGGTATGGTTTGCACAGCAATTACCCAGAAGTACAAACTTCCCCTTGGCAATTGCCCTGCACTGGGAACCATCTGAAAATGTGATTTAAATCACAAACACCAGATGGTTCTGTCAAGGTTACATCAATAGTCACTTAGAAAAAGTTAGAAGAATTAAAACCTCTTCAAACATGTGGGGAACCATTGTACAGACCCAGCCTGAACCCCCAGGAGATGCTCACAATCCCCCAACTACCATCCACCTCATGGGATGCCCCACCATTCCCTCCCCTGGAAATTACCCCCACCCTCACTTGTCTCCTCCTTTCGTAGGCCTGATTCCAGCTCCCACCTCCCCCTGACAACCATCACACATTCCCCAACCTGCTCCCTCACAAACACACTCCTCCCCCCCACCCACAGACCTGCCCTGACCCAATTCCTCCCCACAAGCCCACCCCTCAAATCCTATCCACTTACCTTAGACACTTGCCTTCTCCCTGGCCTGTCAAGGACATTTCCATTTCAAAGGGTTACCTAGTTTAGGACAGCTGGTGCCTTAGAAAAGGCCCATGTCCTCCTTCAATTTGACGGTGCTGGACTTGGTTCTTAGAGATGAGCTGCACTGCCTGGCCTGAGTTGAAAGGTCGGGCAAGACAGACTTGGAAAGAAAATCCACATAGGTCAATGAGCATCAAGTGGCAATCCAATGTTGATTGACATTCTGATGAAGTTGTGACCCATTATTAATTCTACAATACTCTCCAGGTGTCTGAGTATTAATTAATAAGGGGATCAGGGGTTATGGAGAAAAGGCAGGAGAATTGGGATGAGAAAAATATCAGCCATGGTTGAATGGTGGAGCAGACTCGATGGGCCGAGTGGTCTAATTCTGCTCCTATGTCTTATGGACTTATGGTATTAAGATGATGTCTATTAAAGGTTTTACACATCATAAATTTACAGCTCTAATTACTCAATCTGTAGATCCAAGTTCCATGGATTGGTGATTGGAATTGCACGAGTACAACTTTTCATTGTGAAGTTTGATAAAGTTGTTTCATCCAAAATAAGGCACAGGCATCAAAAAATGACAATCAAACAGGAAATTTTACCCTTTGTGGGTTGATCATCTCTTTATTATGTTCGAAATAAAGTAATCAGATTATGTCAATCTTTCTGTACCACACACCAGCACTCTACCAGAAATAATCACAGCTCTTAGTTTTGGCTTGAATGCTTTGGTTTGATAATTTGGCATTAACTGCCTTTTATAAATTATGAAGCATATGCTGGACATCACAGATGATTTCTCGCACAATATATCATAACTAGTCTGGAGAGATTTTAGAGTTTTTTAAAATTTCTTGGCTATTTTGACGTGCCTTGTGAACTTTGATCGGGGTGAGTTCATGATCGAACAATTGGTGCATAATGTGTGGAGGGACTTGGAATGTTCCTTGAAGACCTTTTGCTCTTTCCTTGCTTTCCAAAGTTATGTAATATTTTGTTGAAAAAATAAGTTTCAATGAAAAACGATCCCACTATGGCACAAACTAAAAGTTACAAATAGATGTAGAAATGCCAGTGGCCATTGCAGCTGGTATCTACTGTTGCAACCACATTGAATGTCAATTAAGTTAAATCCCAGAGGGAAGCTTGACTTACGGATCATAACAGTTTTTGTATTCTGAAAAATGAGAAGAAACCTAC
Organism: Mustelus asterias; assembly: GCF_964213995.1. Classification (NCBI taxonomy): domain Eukaryota; kingdom Metazoa; phylum Chordata; class Chondrichthyes; order Carcharhiniformes; family Triakidae; genus Mustelus; species Mustelus asterias. Next base: position 145,880,506 of record NC_135804.1, read on the forward strand.
TTATCGCAGCAGCCTAGAATTCAAGTAACACTTCATGGATTTTGAAAATGAAAGGACTTATTAACAAGAAAAGAATACTTAATCACACAGGGTTACACCTACACAGTTAAACAGTCCGGCAAAATATCCCCCCCCAAAAAACCTACTTGATCAGGTCCACAAGTAAACACCTTCCAGATAACTCTCCCCTACAGATGTCCAACCTCAACCTTCTTTACAATGTTGGGGTGGCACAGTGGTTAGCACTGCTACCTCATAGCACCAGGGACCTAGGTTCAATTTCCAGCTTGGGTCACTGTCTGTGTGGAGTTTGCACATTCTCCCGTGTTTGCATGGGTTTCTTCTGAGTGCCCTGGTTTCCTCCCACTGTCCAAAGATGTGCAGGTTAGGTTGATTGGCCATGCTAAATTGCCCCTCAGTGTTCCAGGATGTGTAGGTTAGAGGGATTAGCAGGTAAATTTGTGGGGATAGGGCTTGGGGCAGAATTGTTGTTGGTGCAGACTCAATGGGCCGAATGGCCTCCTTCTGGACTGGGGTTTCTATGATATTCCCCTAAAATATTTTTTAAAATAACACGCATCCTCACACAACTCACTATCCAGAGGGACAGAATAATGAGAGGCATGCAGCATAATGAACCAACACTCAATCACTGACCAGCTAGAAGCAGAGGTCACTGGCCGCCTTCAAAGATTGTGAACAGCACTTAACTGAATCTGCACTGAGAAAGAATGATGTGACCACCTGCTCCATAAGTGTAAGATGAGGGAGGACCTGAAGTGCGATTGAGGCCATGAGTCTGAGACCACAGGACACATCACATCAACCTGCCCACTAAGACCTGTTTCTCCACTTGGCATCTCTCAGGAAGCTATTGAATGGATAACCAAATTAAACATCCAACCATAAGCTTTTCCCATCATGTAGCACCATAGTCCCCAATGGTACACATGGTGGGTGATCAATTTCCACTCCTGCTGTTGGCCTATTGTTAGCACGGTTGCTGTTATAGAATCATAGCACCCCTGTAGTGCAGAAGGAGGCCATTTGGTCCATCAAGCCTGCACCAACAACAATCCCAACCAGGTCATATCCCCACATATTTACCCTCCTAATCCCCCTGACACTAAGGGGCAATTTTTCATGGCCAATCAACCTAACTTGCACATCTTTTTGGAGGGTGAGAGGAAACCAGAGCACCCGGAGGAAACCCACACAGACATGGGGAGAATGTGCAAACTCCACACAGTCACCTGGGGCGGGAATTGAACCCAGGTCCCTGACGCTGTGAGGCACAATGGTAACCACTGTGCCACCGTGCTGCCCTGTGCTGTTGTGTATGAGTGCTGAATAGAGGCCGGGCACAGCCTCGGATGAGGGAATGTGCCTGAATAGAAAAGTCCTCAGAAGATGGACTCGCAACTGGTTCCAGACAGTATCGGCAATGACGCAGGGATAGGTCACTGGCCCCCAAGATGAGAGAGGAAGGAAAAGCGTAAATAATCTAAAGAACAAAGTTTTATACACTCAAAAAACCTCTCTTCCTTACATAACAGTTTTAAAAATGTTTTAATCTAATTCCATGCCTCGTAATCTGTGGAACTTTCTACTGGTGCCAGAGGCACAGATCCCTGCTGAGACGCCTCTGCAATATTTCTGCTACATTTGAATCCTTTGGCAAGGCCTTTGCATCAACAGCTGTCATTTCAGATGCTTGATGTGCTTTGTTCATATCTGTTTGAGATTTTTAAAAAATAAATCTTTTAACATTATTTGTTAAAATATTTATCAATTTTATCTGCGTTCGTCTATTACCCACCATCTTCTCTTTCTGAATTTCACTCCACCAGTCTCGGAGGTCTTGGATCTTTGCTGTGCTACAGGACATTAATTCACATCAAAGACATAAAGATGAATTAACATTAAAGAGGGCGGCACGGTGGCACAGTGGTTAACACTGCTACCTCACAGCGCCAGGGACCTGGGTTCAATTCCTGATTTAGGTCACCGTTTATGCAGAATCTGCACATTCTCCCTGTGTCTGTGTGGGTTTCCCCCAGGCGCTCCGGCTTCCTCCCACATGTGTGGGTTAGGTTGATTGGCCATGCAAAATCGCCCCTTGGTGTCAGGAAGACTAGCAGGGTAAATACTTGGTGTCAAAAGAGAAAATGCTGGAAAATCCCTTGACAAAGGGGCATCTGGACTCGAAACGTCAGCTCTTTTCTCTCCTGACAGATGCTGCCAGACCTGTTGAGATTTTCCAGCATTTTCTCTTTTGGTTTCATATTCCAGCATCCGCAGTAATTTGCTTCAATACTTGGGGTTACAGGGGTGCAGGGCCTGGGTGGGATTGTTGTCAGTGCAGGCTTGATGGGCCAAGTAGCCTTCTTCTGCAATGTAAGGATTCTATATTGCCACTCTGCCCTGTAGCAGAGTCTTGTAGATAAGAAAATCTTTAATTTTTGCACAGAAGACAATAGTGGAACTAACAAATCAACTCTCCCATTTAAAAATCAATGTCCCGGTGTTCAGGAAAATAGCTGGTTCGGCAATTTATTGGTGGCTGCCCAATAGGCTTTCAACTTTGCACTTTGCAGGTTGGTTGGTGTGGACTGTCCCGGATATCCCGCTGCCAAGAGATGAAATTAACAACTTGTGCTGGAGAATTGGATTGAGGGAACAGGAAGTGAGTTCAAATGCACGCTGTCACTCCATTGCTTTGCCAAGTGGAAAATATTTCCAAAAACATGATGAAGGTCGCCAAGCATCAGCTGTACCTGATTCAAACCTCGTTTTGATTTTATTATTATTCGTCACCCAGAACTTCCATGCTTCCTTTTATTTTATTATTTGTGGAGTGGTAGCACAGTGGTAATGTTATTGGAATAATAATCCAAAGGCCTGGTCTAATGCTCCAGGGACATGAGTTCAAAGCCCACCATGGTAGTTGGGGAAGTTTCAACTCAATTATTCAATAAATCTGGAATAAAATGCTCATCTCATCAAGAATGATCCTGAAACTATCACATTGGCGTAAAAGCCCAGCTGGTTCATTAATGTACTTCAGAGGAGGCAATCTACCATGCTTACCCAGCCTTGGTTATATGTGACTCCAGATCCACAGCAATGTGGCTGACTCTCAACTGCCCTCCGAAACGGCCTAGCAAGCCCCTCAGTTGTATCAAGCTGCAAAAGTAAATAGCACCGTGTGTGCACCTGCACCACGTAGACTGCAATCATTCAAGAAGATGGCTTACCTCCACTTTCTAACGCTTGAGTTGAAGGTGAAAGACTACCTTCGTCCTTGTAGTCGGGCAGGTTGTGAGCTTGGAATCTGAAGCCTCTTTGACTCGTTGTGGCACATCCTGTTGTACTGCAGCCACTGTATGCATGGTTTGAGAATCCTGATGTGAATTCCTTCTCAGACTGTTTAACAGGAGCTGATTTTTCACCATTTCCTGATTAGTATGGCTCAGCCCAATACAAAGCTTGCCCACCTTAAGATGCTTATGTTATCTTTGTAAATAAGTCTGTGCTTTCAGGCAAATTTATCTGGCTGCAGGGCATGCTGTGACCTAATCCAGATGGATGAATAGGGAGGTTGTAAGCTACCTCTGACATTGGTCAGAGCAGATGCAGAACATATTCTGCATCTGTTTCCACAAGAAGGGCTTACAAGTTTTAAAGCATGCTTCAATTATTTCTAGACGGGAGTTCTGCTTCAGTGGTATGTTGAGAATCAGATTGCTATTACTGTGCACTGATCATTTTGCTTGCCTGTAACTGCGAATCCTAATTCACAAACATCCTTTCCCTCCTACGTTGTTTAGTGTTTCAGTTCAAGGATGTGAATTGCAAAGCTTTTTGAAGAACTGTCGCCTAAAATAACTTTAACTATTGCCCACTAACTGACACTAATACATAGATTTTACTGAGGGATAGCAGTAGCTTAATGTCGGAGCGTGACTGTAGCCAACATTCAATGAATGGAAATGGTTGCTTTTTTGGGAGGGATGAGTTTTATTTAATTACTTTTTTCCTGCCTTCCATGTTCTGCGTGTGGGTGATCAAATAGTGAGCTTCTCTAATGTCTGTACAAATGCCAAATTTAGCTCGATGTGAATGCGGTGTACAAAGGTGCCTTGGGGCAAGTCTCACTCCCACTTTCCCTCCCTACCAGAGGACAGCAAAGCAGCACAGTGGTTAGCACTGCTGCCTCACTGCACCAGGGACCCCGGTTCGATTCTCTGCTTGGGTCACTGTCTGTGTGGAGTCTGTACGTTCCCCCTGTGTCTGTGTGGGTTTCCTCCGGGTGCTCCAGTTTTTTCCCACAGTCCAAAAGACGTGCTGGTTAGGTGAATTGGCCATGCTACATTGTCCTTCAGTTCTCCGGACAAGTGCCAGGCCTATATGCTTTGTTTTGGGGGGGAGCGGTGGGGGAGGTGGAAAACAGAACAGGATGGGACATATGTTCAAATTCCACGTTGGCAGATGGTGGAATTTAAATCTACTTGATGAAATCTGGAATATAAAGCCAGCATCAGTGATTGGGGCCATGACAACCATCATCAATTGTTATAAAATTGTTCACCAATGTCCTTTAGGGAAGGAAATCTACCACCCTGTTCTTGACAACACATGGCTCCTGAGCTACAATAACATGGTAGACACTCAACTGTCCTCTGGAATGGTAATTAGGATGGAGAGCAAATGTTGACTTTGTTAATGATGTCCAGATCTCATAAAAGAATAAAGGAAAAAACCTTTTCTCTCTTGCAATCTATTAAAAGTTCAACAACAACTTACTTTTCTATAGCATCTTTAGCATAATAAAATGTAGATCACAAGTGGATCTACTTTTTTTTCCAATCTTTTCTCCCCTCTGTTAGCAAAAAAAAACTGTTCGCCCGACTACTGTTAGAAAAACAAAGGTAGCTTTAATGGATTTACATTACATAGAATCCCAACATTGCAGAATGAGGCCATTCAGCCCTTCCAGTCTGCACCAACTGTCTGAAAAAGCATGCCACCCAGGCCCTCCCCTCTACCCAATCCGAATAACCCCACGCATTTACTATGGATAATCCACCATCTTTGGATGCTAAGGAAATCTACCACCCTGTTCTTGACAGGGGCAACTTAGCATGGTCGATCCACCTAACCTGCTCATCTTTGGACTGTGGGAGGAAACCGGAGCACCTGGAGGGAACCCACGCAGATATGGGAGAACATGCAAACTCCACACAGTCACCCCATGGCCGGTATCAAACCCGGGTCCCTCATGCTGTGAGGCAACAGTAATAACCATTATGCCACCATGCCACCCCTATTTGGATTGATGAATATTAGAAATAAGGTATAGTCTTAAGTGGGTTTAATTTTTCTGTGGAAGGAAGGGTAAATATATATAGTTAGATTGATGCTGTACAAAGGTGTTTATATATGTGAGGGTTGGTTTCAATTCCAACTGTGATTCTATTGTGCTTAGAGAGGGTTATTGCATGAAGAGTAGATAGAAGTGGCAGTGGTTGGTGAGCAACTTGAGGGTCTTTTAAGGTAGGAAAGCTTTTAGTTCCTAATTTAGCTGAATTCGTTGGCAACTAGAGACAGATCACTGGGGAGTGAACATCTCTCAACTCTGCCAGAAGAAAGACTGGACAGGCCAAGGGAATTACATAGAGGCAGGTGTCCTAAAGAACCAGATGCAGTCCAGATAACCAGGGAATTGGGACATAAGAAATTTCTTAAGAAGACTGTAGTTAAGAGAACAGAGACCAAGGTATTATTCAGGAGAATTCAAGAGTAGAGGCTGACAAAGTGATGTGAGTGAAAGAGACAGCTGCAGTAACCAGGCCTAAAGTGAGAAAGCAGATTTCAGAGGTAAATCAAAGGTTTGATGCCATTTCAATAGAGCCTGGAAAGTCTAGTTAAAGCAAAAGTTTGTACAACAGTCAAGAAAATAATTCCTGAAGGGGGAGGTATAAAATCTGGATATTGGATTTGTTGTTAAATGTGGTGAGGAAGGTTTGTTTGAAAGAGTAATTCGGAATACCTGGACTGGATTTCAGAATGCAATCCGCTGATGGAAAACATTGTTGCGAAAGGAGATTTTAAAGTGTAGTTTTTATATGGAGTGAGGTTTGGAAACTCTCGTGTGGCAATCAGCTGGGGGGGATTCTGAAGTGAAATCCAGACATTAACTTGAGATTCAGAGTGAAGAGTGTATTTGACCACAGTCATCTTGTGCGTTTAAAGGGACGACATGTTGTTGAGATCGTTGTAGTTTAAGATGTACTTTGTCATCCATGGTAATCATAAAATCAGTGTGTAATTGTTGAGCTAAGGGGCCAGTAAAGGAGTATTGTATAGTAATCCAATTTTTTCATGTTTAATAATTTTTTTTCCCTTGTTGTTAATTAGCAGTCCTGTGACTGTGTTCCTCCATATTTTATATTTAAAAAGTAAACATTACAGCCTTTTGAGCCAGAGTTCCATTTTGGAATTCTTCCATCCAGTTATAATATAAACTGGGATTGTAAAACCAGAGTGCAAAAGTCCAGCTTTTCACCTACAACAGTGTACAAGGAAAACAAACACAAGATGGAGCAAATGTTTATTGTAAAAAATATATATATATTTTTGCAATGAACCAGCCAACTTCAATATCAAATTAATGTGTGTGAAATTAAGGTCCCTTTTTTTTTTAACCAGAGTCTAGTGACAAGTGATTGCAGGAAGAATGAAAGAAAACAGCAAGCATTTGTGTTAATTTTGGGTTATAAATGAATAAACAGAAAAGAATTTGACTTGTCAATTGTTATCTGAAAATGCCATTTCAGAGAAAAAAAAACATAGCTCGTAACAAAGTAGTAGCAATTCAGTAGCAACATCTATAGGGGGGAAAGAACCCCTGAGAATTGTTAAGTGCTCCATAAGGTCTCTTAACAACTCAGAAATATGCTTCCTCCAACATTACTCCAGCTGCTGGTTAATAAGTTATACTGCACAAGAGCAGAACATGGGTCCAAACCCACATTGAGAATACATCGAGCAGGCTACCGTGCTTGCTGTAGCAGAATTACTCCTCAGCTGTAACTCCGTGTGTCTGGCTCATTGCAGGCGTTTAGTGCGTGTGTGTGGGAGGGGCGGTAGGGTTTGGAGTATGTGCATGTTAAAAAGTTAAACGGTAGGATTTTCCAGCCCCTCCCGGTGTGTTTTCTGACAGCAGAGTCATTGGCTGCCATGGGAACTTCCAGCCCCGCCAACGTCGACAGCATTTTGCATGGCTCGTCCTTCCTGCAGCTGAGGAACCCATCACAAAAGCGTTGGCTCCAATTGGACCAGAAGATTCCACTGGTGGAAAGAGCTGTAAATTCATGCCCATAATTTTTCATGTTTCTTTTTCTGGCTGGATTTTAATAAAAACTGAAACCCGATGAAGAAAATGGAGACTATCCAGGAAACTACAATATACAGCTTGAACAATAACTGTAAGCAGACGTAGATTAATAGAATTTCGCTGGAATATACAGCCAGCGGGGTATTTCAGGGGACTGTTTACCACGCTGGAGAGAGATCAAAAGAATGTTGTACTGTCTCGCTCTCTCTCTCTCTCCCCCTCCCTCTCTCTCATATTAGATAGATACCCTACAGTGCAGAAAGAGGCCCTTCGGCCCATCGAGTCTGCACCGACCACAATCCCACCCAGGCCCTATCCCCATATCCCACCCACTAATCCCTCTAACCTAGACATCTCAGGACTCGAAGGGGCAATTTTAGCATGGCCAATCAACCTAACCTGCACATCTTTGGACGGTGGGAGGAAACCGGAGCACCCGGAGGAAACCCACGCAGACACGAGGAGAATGTGCAAACTCCACACAGACAGTGACCCAAGCCAGGAATCGAACCCAGGTCCCTGGAGCTGTGAAGCAGCAGTGCTAACCACTGTGCTACCGTGCCACCCAGATTTTGTGTCCAGATTTGCAAAATAACCATCCTGAGAAAAGAAATCTATTGCCAACCAAGTTCTTTCGGGTAGCAAATGTGGAAATCATGCAACGACACCTAGGAGGGCACCTGTAAAACAAATGGCCGCATCATGGAATCACCGCACTAAGGCCAGTCTAAGAACAGCAAACCGTATACTCCTTTGTTTCATCTACTTTACGAACAGTAAAAAATCTTTCAGCTATCCTCTTATTCTATCTTTTTTTAAATTAATTTACAGGATGTGGGTGTTGCTGGCTAGGCCAGCACTTTTTGCCCAACCCTAATTACGCTTAAGGTGATGGTGGTGAACTGGCCTTTTGAACTGTTGCAGTCCTTATAAATACATTACTGTGTGTGGGGGTCCAGGGAATGTGTGTGATATATGGATGCTGGCTGTAATTTACATAGTTTGCTTTCATTTGGGAAACAGTTCCAATCAGCTTATCTTGTTCTTTGTTTAGCCAAGGAAAACCTGTCTGACTAATTCTTTACAATCTGAGAGTGTAAGTAGTGGGACTCCTGCCACATTGATAAAACACATCCTGTCTAAATTCACATAAAATCCTGTTACAGTCAGACCTGGAGTGGGGGAATCATAAAATCCGTACATTGCAGAAGAGGCCATTTGGCCCATCAAGTCTGCACCCACTCTCTGACAGCGTATCTTACCTAGGCCCTCTCTCCTTCTCTATCCCTGTAACCCCACACATTTACCATGGCTAATCCATCCATCAGTCCAAAGATGTGCGGGTTAGGTTGATTGGCCAGGTTAAAAATTGCCCCTTAGAGTCCTGAGATGCGTAGGTTAGAGGGATTAGCGGGTAAATATGTGGGGGTAGGGCCTGGGTGGGATTGTGGTCGGTGCAGACTCGATGGGCCGAATGGCCTCCTTCTGCACTGTAGGGTTTCTATGATTCTATGAACCCTACACATCTTGGGACACTAAGGGTCAATTTAGCATGGCCAATCCATCTAACCTGCACATCTTTGGACTGTGCAATAGGAGAATGGCTTCACCCTTCCTCACATGGTCATAACAGTGGGTCACCTGGTCCTGGGAATTGTGAGGTATGGAGGACCGACAAAGAAAGGGGAGAGAGTAAGTGCAAACAAAGAGAGAAAACATCAAGGGTGGAACCTAATGGCATTTAAAGTTTTCCAATTTTGTCCCCCAGTTACCTAAAGATGCAGATTTTCAATCGGGTTTGAAATGGAAGCATTGCCAAAACATCCCACAGTGTCCAATTTTCGATTGCAATCCTGAATCCCACCAGGCTATTCTATGGGGCCAGATTTTTGCCTCACGCTTCTGAGCAAGAGGACAAAATGGGAGGCATGCAGGACTGCAAATTTAAAATGACGAGGCATTTCCACTGCCTGCCATTTTCCCCAAGCTGGGAAATGTGGGAGGTTGCGACCTGACGTGCACTTAGTGTCGTCCGGTTCACTATTTAAATTTCTGCTCCAATTACTAATTTCTCTGATGTTGCTATTTCCATGGAGATGAGTGGGTTCCTCAAAGTCACACGAGGTAAGTCAGTTGGTGAATCTGCTGTGGAGTCAGGAACCCTTTGCCAGGTAAGTTTAAAAGCTCATGCCAAGGTTAGCTGTCATAATTTGATGCCGTTTGCAAGGTTTAATATGCTATTAATGTAGTGATTGGTTATAAGGCTCTGTCCTTAAGTAGTAAGAGACCATATGGGAGATATGAGGGAACATGAAGGGTGCGTGTGGGTTATGGAGGAGGCATGCTGGACATGGAGGGAGCATGGATGTGGGTGGGGTTTTGAGGCATGAAGACAAAGGACCCAGTGACCATGAATAGAGCTGGCCCTCAATAAATGAAGGTGGGCTTTCTATTCTGCCAGCCTCAGTATCCACCCACCTCTATTGCCACTTTGGGCCTGTCTCGGTAGGTACTAACCCTGACTCCGGCCCACACCAAACTCACACAGACCAAAATTTCAAGTGATTGGGCTGATTTTCCCAAGTAAGGAATGTAACGTTGGGAATTCTGCCTGACTTGCACGTTCCAGACTGAAGACAAGAATTCAGCCACACAATTCAGGACATAGCACTGAATCGCACCTTGTCCTCACTAGAATGTTGGACACTTGCCAGTAACAGGACAAAACTGAAGAATAGGAAGACTGGCTGGTTTATTTCTTCTTCCTTCATTTTGTAGTTTTGAGCTCAGGGAGATCTAAAACCAATGATAAGCATGTGCCCAAGATCAATTAGGTTTGTATAATCGTGTATTCAAGCCTGGGACTTTCTGGCATAATGGTTCAGTCATATAACACATAATGCAGCTAGCCATTGGATAGCTTTAATATGTCTATTCCTAGCATCTCATCTGCACATTAAGCGGCTTCACAGTGATTCACACAAGTTGAGTAAGTGGGCAGACGCAGTATAATATGGATAAATGTGAACTTAATCACTTCAGATGCAGAAACGAAATTATTTAAATGGTGTTAGATTGAGAAATATTGACACACAAAGGGACTTGAGCACCCTAGTGCACTAGACACTGAAGGCAAGAATCAGGTACCGCAAGCAATTAGGAAGGCAAATGGTATGTTGGATTTCATTGTAAGAGGACTTGAGTACAGGAGCAAGGATGTCCTACAGGGCCTTGTTGAGACCACACCTGCAGTACTGTATGTAGTTTTGGTCTCCTTAGCTAAGAAAAGATAGACCTGCCATGGAGGGAGTACAACAAAGGCTCACCTGACTGATTCCTGGGATGGCAGGATTGTTGTATGAAGAGCCAATGGGCCAAGGGGCCTTTTTTGCATTGTGTGACTCTTATGAGAGATTGGGTCAACTCTGCCTGTATTTACTGACATTTAGAAGAATGAGGAGATCCACTTGAATCACTTAAAATTCTGACAGGGCTGGACAGGCTGGATGCAGGAAAGTTTCCGATGGTTGGGGGAGTCTAGAACAAGGGGTCACAGTCTCAGGATAAGGGATAAGCTATTTAGGACTGAGATGAGGAGAAATGGCTTCACTCAGACAGTGACGCACCTGTGGAATCCTCTACTCTATGTCAAGAGGTACGGGGAGAGATGAGAGTATAACTTAGAGGATCAGCCACGATTTGTTTAATGTTACAACAGACTCAAAGGGCTGATACCTACCCCTATTTTCTATGTTGTATTATTTTGCTCCCATCCACTCTGCTTTCTCCCACCAAATCCTTTGAAGTCAGGTCTAAAGACACATCCAATGGAATAGTAGGCAACATCTTAAATCTCTACTAATGAAGCTCTTGTCCTTCACCCAACATTGACCCAAAGCACCTCATCTTCCACTTTGTATGGGACAGTCACGCCCAGTGCTTTTGTCCATCAGTTGAGCTGAGTTGAGGAAATCAATGTGTGAGAATCTGTGGTCACACACCAGTTCCCCAGGTTAACACATTGCTGTCTTGTGCTGTTGAGCCTCCACACTGGATTTTCTGTGTTGCCTCCATCTTGCACTTCTAAGGCAACAAGTGTAAACTACGGAAAAAAGTGCAGGCTTAACAACGTTTATTCGCAAATCCAAGAATTCAGGTTCAGTAGGCATCCTCGTATCTTTTCCAATTTCAGTCTGAGGATGTACCTATTTCGTAACCTTATTCTAAATATTGCTCCAATAAAGGGAGGCCAATTATTTTACTTTGGATATGAATTCTATCCACAATCACAATACAGGAGTGGCTTCTCTTCTCACACCCACCTCTGCCACTCACCAAGAGTTGCAAAGTTTTCTCTGCAGGGGAAGCGGTGGTACGGTGGTATTGTCATTGGACGAGTAATCCAAAGACCTGTAACCTTGCACACTTTTCTTTTTCAGATAGCAATCCAATTCCCTTTTGATATCAGTGCATCTTAGCAGCAATCGGAGTGGAGTGTCTTCTCAGAGAAAGCCTTTTCTAAAGACTTCAGGTTCTAAAGGCAAAGAAAGGGAAACGTTAAACTTTCCTTTGTGGGATAAGCAGGAGCAACCTTTACACTCTGGGATCCACATGGGCAGTCTCAACTTTTGCTGCCCTAGGCTCCCCCCACCCCCACCCCCCAACTCTCTCATTTTCCCTTCCAGATGGTGGGTGATCTCTTTGCTTCCCATCTACTAACCAGCCTTCTTGAGATGGGTAGAAAGCTGCTTCGCAGATAGGAAGCAGAGCATTGGCATAAATGGGTCTTTTTCTGATTGGCAGTCAGTGACTAGTGGGGTTCTGCAGGGATCTGCGCTAGGACCCCCAACTTTTCACATTATATATTAATGATTTGGAAGAGAGAACTGAATGTATCATTTCCAAATTTGCAGATGATACAAAGTTGGGTGGGAGGGTGAGCTGTGAGGAAGATGCAGAGATGCTTCAGTGTGATTTGGACAGGCTGTGTGTGTGAGCATCTGCATGGCAGATGCAGTATAATGTGGTTAAATGTGAGGTTATCCACTTTGCTAGCAATAATAGGAAGACTGATTATTGCTTGAATGGGTGTAAATTGAGAGAGGTGGATACTCAGTGAGACCTTGTTGTCCTCATGCATTAGTCACTGAAAGTAAGTGCGTAGGTCCAGCAAGCAGTAAAGAAGGCAAATCGTATTTTGGCCTTCATAGAGAGAGGATTTGAGTATAGAGATAGGGATGTTTTGCTGCAATTGTATAGGGCGTTGGTGAGGCCACACCTGGAGTATTGTGTGCAGTTTTGGTGTCCTTAACTGAGGAAGGATGAGGAAGTACAGCGAAGGTTTACCAGGCTGATTCCTGGGATAGCAGGCCAGTCATATGAGGAGAGACTAAGTCGATTAGGATTATATTCACTGGAGTTTAGAAGAGTGAGAGGGGATCTCATAGAAACCTATAAAATTCTAATAGGGTTAGACAGGGTAGATTCAGAAAGAATGTTCCCAATGGTGGGGGAGTCCAGAACTAGGGGTCATAGTTTGAGGATAAGGAGTAAACCTTTTAGGACTGAGGTGAGGAGAAATTTCTTCACCCAGAGGGTGGTGAATGTGTGGAATTCACTACCACAGAATGTAGTTGAGGCCAAAACATTGTCTGATTTTCAAGAAGAAATTAAATATAGCTCTTGGGGCTAAATGGTCAAAGGATATGAGGGGAGCGGCGGATCAGGACTTTGAATTCAATGATCAGCCATGATCAAAATGAATGGCGGAGCCGGCTCGAAAGGCCTACTCCTGCTTCTAGTTTCTATGAACCATGTAATCTTAACCAGCCAACTGGCTCTTTCCACCCATTTTGGGTGCTGGCCGGGGTTGAGTAGGGGTCGGGGTATAACAAGGCTGCGAAGTAAAATAGCCCAGGCTTCCTTCCAGTTGGTGCTACTGGAAGAGGGTGAGGTTGCTGTTTATCCTACCCGTCTGAGACCCCCTTCCAGCTAAATCACAGCACTGCCCACCCGCCCCCACCATATATCATTGCCAGCGACTCTTTCCAATAAATTATATTTTGTTATGATGGATTTTGAAAGTTTCCTGATCTCATCGGAAAAAATAGCCCTGCTTGCATCTTGAACTAACAACACAAAAGACACAAACTTTGAATTTTTAGTTTTCTAATTAAAATATAAATTTATTTTTTCCCTCTCTCCCCCAGATACATCACCAACCCTACTCTCAGACCTCTGTCATTGGTGCTACATGCCTGATTCCTGGAAAATGTAAGCACATAGTTCAGTGACATGATTCCCCACAACCCCTTTGGGAAATTGTCCAACCTTTGCTTGGTGTCGCACCAAAACAACATAAATAAATGAGAAACTCACCATGTGTGGAATCGTAATGCGCAAATCTGCTTCCTACATGGTGAATGCACAATAGGTTGCAGCTCCAGTGATCTGCTTCGGAGACAAGAGTCCTGAGAATTTATCACTGCAAGGAGTCAAAATATCTCAAATGTGCCAGATAGGCTCGTGTCAAATCAGAATATCCCGCTGCCAAGAGATTTCAAATCCTGAGCCTCGTGTTGATGCAGAGAACCCTTGATTGTAATGCAAGAGCATGTGTCTCGAGTTAAAACAGCACAGAGGCTCTCTGTAAATCTGCAGTGGGAGCAGAGAACACTGTGAGCATTGCTCATTCTCTGTGTATATCTCTGCAATCGAGGCTGAGAATGAATGCTTAAACAGTGCAGTCGTAGTTAACTAGAGAGGAAACTGCCTGATAATCACTCCCCACAAACAAGCTTAAAAACAAATTTGCTGCTCGTTGTTGTTTTTTTTTGGGGGGGGGGTCAGATCTCTCACAATAGATCACTTGAAGCCATGGTAAACTGCACAAGGGGGAGGGGCAAATAGGAGGCTCCACCATATATCTGTCTATTGAAGCAGTCGTGCAGAAGTAAGGGTTTCTGACACTCTTTGGGAGATCATGGCCTACGAATGAGGATCATGTCAGATCTAATTCTATAAATGCACTCCAGTTCAGTGGAGAAATGTATGATAGCCGACTGTGCCAGTTTCAATTTGAACTGAGGATTTGTGTTAACGTTTAAGCCCCATATCAGCAAAATAAACCGAGAATGTGTCACACTCAGGAAAATATACTATTTCTCTGTTCCCCACCTGAAGATGCACAATTTATGGTGTTAGTTACATTTAACATTGGAATTATGAACACATTTATCAAAAAAGAGTTATCTTAATTTTAACCCATGGCAATTTAGGAAAAAAAACACAATTGTTGTGGTAGTTATTTTTAAATCGGTAGCTATACAGGCTCGAAGATAAATGACCACTGTTTCCTCTCTATGGAGTCCCTGACAAAAACCAAATTATTTCTTTAATTTACAAAATGAAATATGGAAGATGCACTCTATAGACACAGCCCGAGGAAACAACATAAGTACATTCCCTAAAGACAGGCATGGAGGACACAGCCCTAAAAAATACCCTAAAGACACATCCCAAGGAAGAAAATAGAAAATGGGGAGCTATAGTTTGTCGAACGTCAGTAATAGGGAAAATGCTAGCTTCTATTATCAGGGATGTGGTGACATGGCACATGTGTTATAAATTTGTCCCTTTTGGTTCACTGTAGAGCCTTGCCCTAGTAATGTATACAAGGAAGTGATGTAATCCAATATAGAGCAAGAAACAAGAGAAGCAGCAGGTATGAGAGATAACACACTGCAATGAAGTAACATTTGTTTATTGAGTTTCCCAAAACACCATTCTCCAAATACACAACAAAATTGGCGACAAGGTTAAAATGGATTATGACGATTCTGCCTCTGGCCCGACACCTGTGAGTATCCGGTTTTAATCAAAGTCTGAAGAAAAAAGATCCTCACCCGAATGCTTATCTTTGAGCGAATAGACCCATTTGAGATGTTGTTATATTGCCAGACCCTGAGGGTTGGATGCAGGATGAACCTGAATTGACGGATGCAGTCGGAGGTTTAGAAAAGTACAGAAAGAAATTAGAGAAAATAATCCTTCAGAAGCAAGAGCTGTGATTTTGAATCGAAGGAAAAGTGGAACTTAAGTTGAAAAAAGACAAAGAGTTGCTGCAAAGTTTTTTTTTAAAACGGAGGAAAGGAGAAGAGCAAAGAAAGCAGTGTTTGAGTGAAAAGGAAAGTAGTTGCAGCGAGTTCCCCAGGGTACAGGTAAGTGAAGAGGCTTCCGATCACAGCAGAGCCTGTGGGGATGGAGGGGGGAAACCCAACACATCAAGAGTAGGGGGAGAATGGACTCTCCAAATGGCCAAGAACAGAATAAAACTTGCAGAGATCGCTGAGAGAGCTTTCCAGTGGTAAAAAGCAGAGGTTTTGGAGGCTTGGAAAAGAAAAACAGTTAGGTTTGCATCAAAACTTCAAAAGCATGGGAAAAAACACAGAGAACCAACAGCTGTTGACAGCAGTAAAAAAAAATCACGGTCTTAAAGAGATAATGCATTTAAAGTGCTAATACATTTAATGCAGCAACCACAAGAATGAATAAACAGCAATGGACTGGTAATTGGAGAAGACCCCAGATTGGGCGGCACGGTAGCACAGTGGTTAGCACTGCTGCTTCACAGCTCCAGGGACCTGGGTTCGATTCCCGGCTTGGGTCACTGTCTGTGTGGAGTTTGCACATTCTCCTCGTGTCTGCGTGGGTTTCCTCCGGGTGCTCCGGTTTCCTCCCACAGTCCAAAGATGTGCAGGTTAGGTTGATTGGCCATGCTAAAATTGTCCCTTAGAGTCCTGAGATGTGTAGGTCAGAGGGATTAGTGGGTAAAATATGTAGGGATATGGGGATAGGGCTTGGGTGGGATTGTGGTTGGTGCAGACTCGATGGGCCAAAGGGCCTCTTTCTGCACTGTAGGGTATCTATCTATCTAGAGGGCAACTCTCAAAAAAGGTCCATAAGCCAACAAAGACTTCAAAGAAGAGGCAACACAAGACCTTAAAGAAGGAGGAACAAAGATCCCAGAAAGAGGGCACTGAAAGACCCAAGGGGACAATGAAAGACCCCAAAAGAGGGCAATGTTGAAAGACCCCAGAAGGAGCGTACTGATAGAGTCCAGTAAGAAGACACCGACAGATCCCAGGAGGGCAATGAAAGAGCCCAAAGGGAGGGGACAATGAAAGACCCAGAAGGAGTGCAACAAAAGAATTGCAGAATCGAAACAAGTCAACACTTTCATCCAAGAAAGACCTGACCAATTGATGATATGATCAAACAGAGTCAACATGGATTTATGAAAGGAAAATAATGTTTGACAAATCTTTTGGAGCTTTTTGAAACTGAAACTAGGATGGATAAGGGGAACCAGTGGATGTAGTGTATTAGAGTTTTCAAAAAGCATTTGATTGGATACCACGCAAAAAGTTATTGTATAAAATTAAGACTCATGGGATTAAGGTGAATGGATCATCATGGATTGAGGATTGGCTAATGGACAGGAAAGAGAGAGTAGGAATAAAGAATTAATTTTCATGTTGGCGGGGTACCACAAGGTTCAGTGCGTGAACATCGGCTATTTACAATCTGATTTATATGAGGTAACTGAGTGTAGTGTATCCTGGCTTGCTGATGATACAAAGTTACATGGAAAAATAAGCAGTGAAGTTATCCACTTTGAAGGTAAAATTTAAATGGTTTAACTTTAATTTTTGACTGGTGAGAGGCTGGGAGTGTTTGCATTCAAAGGAGCCTGTGTGTCATTGTATTCAAATCACCGAAAGTAACATGCAGATAGAATAAGCAATTAGGAATGTTAGCTTTTGTTACAAAGGGATTCAAGTATAAGAGTGAAGACATCTTGCTATAATTATAAAGGGCATTGGTGAGGCTACATCTGGAGTGTTGTGTACACCATACTGAGAGGATGACTAATGGCCAGGTAACTAGAACTGTGAAAGTGCCATTGTAAATGACTTAGGAGAATGCTTATTCTCAGAGAAGACTTGGCAGGACCTAGTGCTGGAAGGGTGTGAGGGAGATATCAGTGGTGTTGGATGACAAAAAAGTGACTCCTTGGGGTGCTTCCTCGTAAGAATATAAGAAGTAGAAGTGGGCCATATGGCCCTTTGAGTTTGCTCTGTCATTTGGTAATATCATGGCTGATCTTCTACCTTCCTGCATTATCCTTACCCAAGGAAGAACATACTTGTCCTAGATTGGGTGCAACAAAAATTCAGTAGATGGGTTCCTGGGATGAAGGGATCATCCTATGAGCAGAGATTGAATAGATTAGACCCACTTTCCCTGGAGTTTAGGCAATCTAATTGAAACATAAAATTCTTAAGTGGTTTAACAACTAGGATAGATGTTGAGAAATATTCCCAGTGGTGGGGGAATCTGGAGCCTGGGATCAGTCTCAGAATAAGGGAGTCAGCCATGTGGACTGATGCAACAGGGAATTGTTTTACTCAAAGGACTGCGAATCTTTGAAATTCCCTACTTGCCCAATTGTGACAAATATTCAAGACAGAAGTCTACAGACTTCTTACAGAGTACAGAGTATTTAGAGAATTAAGGTTACAAGGATAATGCAGGAAGGTAGAAGATCAGCCATGATATTACCAAATGGCAGAGCAAACTCAAAGGGCCATATGGCCCACTTCTACTTCTTATATTCTTACGAGGAAGCACCCCAAAGACTCACTTTTTTGTCATCCAACACCACTGATATCTCCCTCATGCCCTTCCAGCACTAGGTCCTGCCATGTCTTCTCCGAGAATAAGCATTCTCCGAAGTCATTTACAATGGCACTTTCACAGTTCTAGTTACCTGGCCATTAGTCATCCTCTCAGTATGGTGTATCTGCAGCTGTCCATTCCTGGGATGGGAGTATCACTGCGAAGGCCAGCATTTGTTTCCCACCTGTCAATGCCCTTCAGAAAGCAAGCCATCTTCTTGAACCTCTGTAGTTCATGTAGTATAGATACACCCATTGTGCTGTTAGGGTGTTTCAGCTTTTTGTCCCAGCAAACAGTGAAGGAATGGCAATGTAGTTCAAAGTCAGGACACTTTGTGGCTCGGAAGGTAATATCCAGGTGGTGGTGTTCCCGTGCATCTGCTTTGTCTTTCTGTATGGTACAGGTCACGGTTTCCAAAGGAAACTTAGTGAGTTGCTGCTGTGCATCTTGTACATGGTACACATTTCCACCCCTGTGACCAGTAGTGGAGGGAGTGAATGTTTAAGGTGGTGAATAAGTGGGCTGCTTGGCCCTGCTTGATGTCAAGCATCAGGAGCTGGTGCACTCATCCAGGCAAGTGCAGAATATATCATCACACTCCTTACTTGTCCCATGGAGATAGTAGATAGGCTTTGCAGAGTTCAGTGGGGAGTTACTCATTGCAGATTTCCAAGCCTCTGGCCTGCTTTTGTAGTCACAGTATTCATAGGACTAGTCTAGTTTAGTTCTGAGCAATGGTTACCCCAGACTGTTGAAGGTGAGGGATTCAGTGATGGCAATGCCGCTGAACATAAAGGGAAGATGGTTAAACTCTCTCGTTGAAGGTGGCCATCGAATGGCACTTGTGTGGCATGAATGCTACTCACCACTTAGCCTAAGACTGAATGTCACCAGGGTTTGCTCACAAACTAGATCAGTATCTGAGGAGTTGTGACTGGTACTGTACACTGGACAATCATGTGCACACACCCCACCTTTAACTTTATGTTGGAGGACAAGTCATTTATGAAACACCTAGACTATAAGACATAGGATCAGAATTAAGCCAAGCATTGACCATTCCTGTATTGTTAGATTGCTTATTCAACATCCAGTCCTGCTTAAGTTCAGTTTCCTCCAATTAAGCATTTGGAAGGCCAAAGCTATTACCACAAATTCCATATCCTCACCACTGTTTCCAACCCCCTCCTCAAAAACAATTTGTATTTTCAAAGCATTTTTAATATAGGAAACCTTTCCAACAGTCTTGGACATAAATAGATGGCGTGCCGAGGAGAGAGAGAGTGGGTGGTGGTTGGGAAGGGAGGTCATGAAGGGATTGAATCAAATTTAAATCAATAGGCTCAGGTTGAATCAAATGTTTCACAATCTCAACACTCTGTTTGACCCCAAACTGAGCTTCTCCTCCTCACAAAGTCTAAATACTTCTATCTCTGTAACATTGCAGCCTCTGCTTCTGCCCCAGCCCCTCCGACACCCAAACCCTCCGGTACTGCAACCCTCCGGCACCCAAGCCTTCTGGTACTGTAACTCTCTGACGCCCAAACCTTCCGGTACTGTACCGTCTGGTACTGCAACCCTCCGGCCCCGTAACTCTCCGGCACCGTAACCCTCCGGCACTGAAATTTTCCTTCATGCTTTTGTCACTTTTAGCCTTCACCGTTCCAATGTTCTCCTATTTCACCCCTCATTTTCCACTCCCGCCCCCCCCCCAATTAACTAAAACAGTCAAAATTCTGCCATCCACATTCCAACCCACATCAAGTCCAGCTGATGCACCACCCTTGTGCTAACTATAGACCCCTTTTCCTCAGTACAATTTTTGGCAGTATTCAGGAACGACCCATTTTGCAAAAGGATTCAAGGCAGGTTTTAGGCCTCCCTATTTGCATTGATGCTAATGAATGTTTCGGATGAGAGCCTTTTTCTGCCTTTATGGAATCATAGAATCCCTAAAATGCAGATGGAGGAGGCCAGTCAGCCCATTGAGTCTGCACCAACAGAGCATCTTACCCAGGCCCACTCCATCCCCTTAACCCCACGTATTTACCCTGCTAATCCCCCTAAGATACACATCTTGAGACACTAAGGGGCAACTTACCATGGCCATTTCATCTAACCTGCACATCTTTGGACTCTGGGAGGAAACCGGAGCACCCGGAGGAAACCCACGCAGACACGGGGAGAACGTGCAAACTCCACACAGTTGCCCAAGCCAGGAATAGAACCCAAGTCCCTGGCGCTTGAGGCAGCAGTGCTAACCATTGTGCCACAGTGCCGCCCGCTTTACTAAATTGACAGGCAGTGCACTGCCAGCACAGAGTGCGCATGTACATGGCAATGCCATATAGTGCATACTTTGTTGCCCAGCTTATACTTGTACAAATTAAACCCTCGTAAATGCTTTTTAAATACACACTTGTGTTTCAGGAATGTAAGTGACCTCTGCCGAGATTTTCAAACAGACTCCGAACTTTTCCAAGATTTCAAAGCTGTAATTTCCATACACCACTCTTTGATTGAAACCAAAGTATCTCTTTTACATCCTAGAGAAGAATTACCTTCACAGTCTGGTATCTAATATTCCTATTTAAAAGGCAATTGTCAGATACATACTAAACCAATGACACATTGTAGTTTCAATTATATTTTTCAGAATCGATAGAAGTTGCAGTGTATTGCTGCGATAGGTTGGATGAACGGTTTCTGGCTCTGGTTGGCAGGTTTGATCTGCGTTCAAGGACAGCGACCACGTTGAAACCAGACAAAAATGTCATGTTTTCTCGTCATTCTGTCTGAGAGGGTAGTTGAACATTCCGCTCACTAACCTCTGTTAGTCGTGCCCAGCAGTCTGGCCAAGGAGATGGCCAGGGGCAGCCTGTGGTAGACCCAGTCAGTGATCTTGTTTTCTCTCTTTGCACTTTCTAGGAGGCAGCACCATGCATGGTGGCACAGTGGGGTGGCACAGTTGGCACAGTGGTTAGCACTGCTGTCTCACAGTTCCAGGGACCCAGGTTCAATCCCCACTTTGGGTGACTGTGTGGAGTTTGAACATTTTCCCCGTGTCTGTGTGAATTTCCTATGGGTGCTCCGGTTTCCTTCCACACTCCAAAGATGGGCGGGTTAGGTGGATTGGACATGCTAAATTGCCCCTTAGTGTCTGGGAGATTAACAGGGTAAATACGTGAGGTTACGGATATAGAGCCCTGGTGGGATGTGTTGGTGCGGGCTTAAAAGGCCGAATGGCCTGCTTCTGCATTGTAGGGGTTCTATGGTTCTATGCCAGAAGAGCACTAATCGACTCCCGACCTGTCCGTGAGGAAGCATAGTATTGCACCAACCTGCTACCATACAGAATCTTTTCAACATGTACAAAGCTTGATTACTGAAAGCAAATTTGCACTCACTTCTTTCCCCATCAATAATCTAGCAATTCACAGCTGCATTACAAAGCTCCGAGAATGCTGCTGATTTTACAAGGCAACAAATGACTCCCTTGGGTCGAAAAATATCAGTGAGCAGAGACCTTATTTTGCTGGGTATATTTGGCAGCTCCATGTAGATTGCTTTCATTATGAGAATTTGCATCTCTCTTCCTTAATCAAATGTCTCCAAAGCAGTACTTAGCTATCATTATGCGATTCTGTTTTGTGACTTTCTGAGGGTCAACATAATTAACCATCAGACTCCACTCAGGCAAAGCTAACAACCGAGTCCAGATAATGGACTTAACCTGAATTGGGAAGAGACCGTCAGCTAATGGTTTCAAACATGGTTTTCTACATTTCATGTCAGAAAATAAGCTAGTACATTGAACCACCCAGAATCAAACTGTAAAGGTTCAGAACACCCTGGGGGGATGAGTCACGTTATATTTTATCACTTTGAGATTTCCTGTTATATGTAGTCAAGATTCCTTGTGTAAAAAAAAATACACTGACTAATGTAAATTGCTCTGCATCCAAATTTGCTTTGTTAAAGCATTGATTTCTGAAATCTCAGATAATCTGGTTCAGATTAGTAAGTGAAAGATAGCACATTCACGTATGACAAGGTTTCAGCTGAGTCTTGTGTTTGTGAGAAGTGTTGGAACATTAGTAGGACATTAAAGGTGCACAGGGTTCCCCAGCCATTACCGTCCAAGGTGACACTTGGGAAGAGTTGCTCCTGCTCCCCACCTCCCCCCCCGACCCCCCAATGAAACTTTATCCCAATGTATGTCTGCACCTTAAGAAGAAGATTAATAAGGGAGAACATTTTTTTAAAAATCACATTTGTGTTAGCTGAACAGTTTTGCAGCATTCTTTTAGGTTCCCTGGTGACACAGATTCCCCGAATGAGAGGACCAGCAGGCAAGCTGCTCCCAGCTTTCTGCCAATGTAACTCGGTAACCATCTGCTAGGATAACAGCAAGCGCACAAACTCCCACTCGGAGAAACTAGAATTGAGCGAAAGCAATGGAAATGAATTTTTCCCACAACCATAGCAACTAGCATGTCTTGCTTGGCACTCCTGTACATAAGAACATAAGAACATAAGAAATAGGAGCAGGAGTAGGCCATCTAGCCCCTCGAGCCTGCCCCGCCATTCAATAAGATCATGGCTGATCTGACGTGGATCAGTACCACTTACCCGCCTGATCCCCATAACCCTTAATTCCCTTACCGCTCAGAAATCCATCCATCCGCACTTTAAACATATTCAGCGAGGTAGCCTCCACCACCTCAGTGGGCAGAGAATTCCAGAGATTCACTACCCTCTGGGAGAAGAAGTTCCTCCTCAACTCTGTCTTAAACCGACCCCCCTTTATTTTGAGGCTGTGTCCTCTAGTTTTAACTTCCTTACTAAGTGGAAAGAATCTCTCCGCCTCCACCCTATCCAGCCCCCGCATTATCTTATAAGTCTCCATAAGATCCCCCCTCATCCTTCTAAACTCCAACGAGTACAAACCCAATCTCCTCAGCCTCTCCTCATAATCCAAACCCCTCATCTCCGGTATCAACCTGGTGAACCTTCTCTGCACTCCCTCCAATGCCAATATATCCTTCCTCATATAAGGGGACCAATACTGCACACAGTATTCCAGCTGCGGCCTCACCAATGCCCTGTACAGGTGCATCAAGACATCCCTGCTTTTATATTCTATCCCCCTCGCAATATAGGCCAACATCCCATTTGCCTTCTTGATCACCTGTTGTACCTGCAGACTGGGCAGACTGTACCCAGTGTTCCTGCACTTTACAGGCAAAACAAATAAAAACCACTTAATCAACAGCAGGTTGAGAACCCGTTACCAAATTCCAAAATGGCTGCTTTTTTTTTTTATTTGTGGGACATGGGTGTCGCTGGCTGGCCAACATTTGTTGCCCATCCCTAGTTGCCCTTGGAAGGCAGTTGAGAATCAACCACAAAGCTGTGGCTCTGGAGTCACATGTAGGCCAGACCAGGTAAGGACGGCAGATTTCCTTCCCTAAAGGACATTAGTGAACCAGATGGGTTTTTCCAACAATCAACAATGGTTTCATGGTCATCAGTTGATTCTTAATTTCAGCTATTAAAGTTTATTGATTAATCACAAGTAAGGCTTACATTAACACTGCAATGAAGTTACTGTGAAATTGCCCTAGTCACCACAGTCCGGCGCCTGTTCAGGTCAATACACCTAACCAGCACGTCTTTCAGAATGTGGGAGGAACCAGAGCACTCGGAGGAAACCCACGCAGACACGGGGAGGATGTGCAAACTCCACACAGACAGTGACCCAAGCCGGGAATCGAACCCAGGTCCCTGGTGCTGTGAAGCAGCAGTGCTAACCACTGTGCTACCGTGCTGCCCCGCTATTTTGTTATTGAACTCAAATTCCATCATCTGCCGTGGCTGGATTCAAACCCAGGTCCCCAGAACATTAGCTGAATTTCTGGATTAATAGTTTAGCGATGATTACCACTCAGCCATTGCCTCCAATGTGTTGGCTATCAACCATCACAAACCCTGGGCTCTAGAATCTTATTCCACTTTCAAAACCTGCTTATAGCTTAAATAAAAGTAAAATACTGCAGATCTGAAATGCTCAAAAGTTAAAATTCTAAATTGGGGCAAGGCCAATTTTGATGGTATCAGGCAGGAACTTTCAAAAGTTAATTGAGGGAGTCTGTGGAAAGTCAAAGGGACGTCTGGTAAGTGGCGTGCTTTCAAAAGTGTGTTAACCAGGGTTCAGGGTAAACACATTCCTCTTAGAGTGAAGGGCAAGGCTGGCAGAAGTCGGGAACTCTGGATGGCTCGGGATATTGAGGCCCTGGTCAAGAAGAAGAAGGAGGCACATGACATGCATAGGCAGCTGGGATCAAGTGAATCTCTTGAAGAGTATAGGGGGTGTAGGAGTAGAGTTAAGAGAGAAATCAGGAGGGCAAAAAGGGGACATGAGATTGTTTTGGCAGATAAGGCAAAGGAGAATCCAAAGAGTTTCTACAAATATATAAAGGACAAAAGAGCAACAAGGGAGAGAGTAGGGCCTCTTAAGGATGAACAAGGTCACCTATGTGCGGATGCACAAGAGATGGGTGCGATCCTAAATGAATATTTCTCATCAATATTTACTGTTGAGAAAAGCATGGATGTTAGGGAACTTGGGGAAATAAATAGTGATGTCTTGAGGAGTGTACATATTACAGAGAAGGAGATGCTGGAGGTCTTAAAGCGCATCAAGGTAGATAATTCCCCAGGACCTGATGAAGTGTATCCCAGGACGTTGTGGGAGGCTAGGGAGGAAATTGCGGGTTCCCTAGCCGAGATATTTGAACCATCAATAGTCACGGGTGAGTTGCCTGAAGATTGGAGAGGGGCAAATGTTGTGCCTTTGTTTAAAAAAGGCTGCAGGGAAAAGCCTGGGAAATACAGGCCAGTGAGCCTCACATCTGTGGTGGGTAATTTGTTGGAAGGTATTTTGAGCGACAGGATCTACAGGCATTTAGAGATGCAAGGACTGATCAGGGACAGTCAGCATGGCTTTGTGAGTGGAAAATCATGTCTCACAAATTTAATTGAGTTTTTTTGAAGGGGTAACCAAGAAGGTAGATGAGGGCAGTGCGGTTGATGTTGTCTACATGGACTTTAGCAAGGCCTTTGACAAGGTACCGCATGGTAGGTTGTTGCATAAAGTTACATCTCACGGGATCCAGGGTGAGGTATCTAAGTGGATACAAAATTGGCTTCTTGACAGAAGCCAGAGGGTGGTTGTAGAGAATTGTTTTTCAAACTGGAGGCCTGTGACCAGCGGTGTGCCTCAGGGATCAGTGCTGGGCTCACTGTTATTTGTCATTTATATTAATGATTTGGATGAGAATATAGGGAGCATGGTTAGTAAGTTTGCAGATGACGCCAAGATTGGTGGCATAGTGGACAGTGAAGAAAGTTATCTCCAATTGCAATGGGATCTTGATCAATTGGGCCAGTGGGCTGACGAATGGCAGATGGAGATTAATTTAGACAAATGCGAGGTGATGCATTTTGGTAGATTGAACCAGGGCAGGACTTACTCAGTTAATGGTCGGGCATTGGGGAGAGTTACAGAACAAAGAGATCTAGGGGTACATGTTCATAGCTCCTTGAAAGTGGAGTCACAGGTGGACAGAGTGGTGAAGAAGGCATTTGGCATGCTTGGTTTCATTGGTCAGAACATTGAATACAGGAGTACACTCGGAATACTGTGTGCAATTCTGGTCACCCTATTATAGAAAGGATATTATTATACTAGAAAGAGTGCAGAAAAGATTTACTCGGATGTTACCGGGACTTGGTGGATTGAGTTATAAGGAGAGGCTCAATAGACTGGGACTTTTTCCTCTGGAGCGTAGGAGGCTGAGGGGTGACCTTATAGAGGCCTATAAAATAATGAGGGGCACAGACAAGGTAGATAGTCAATATCTTTTCCCAAAGGTGGGGGAGTCTAGAGGGCATAGGTTTAAGATGAGAGGGGAGAGATACAAGTGTCCAGAGGGGCAATTTTTTCACACAGAGGGTGTCTGGAACAAGCTGCCAGAGGTAGTAGTGGAGGCGGGTACAATTTTATCTTTTAAAAAGCATTTAGATAGTTACATGGGTACGATGGGCGTTGAGGGATATGGGCCAATTGCGGGCAATTGGGATTAGCTTAGGGGTTTTTTAAAAAAAAGGGCGGCATGGACAGGTTGGGCCGAAGGGCCTGTTTCCATGCTGTAAACCTCTATGACTCTATCTGAAATAAAAAAAAGAAAATGCTGGAGAATCTCATCAGGTCTGGCAGCATCTACAGAGAGAGAAAGAGAGTTAACATTTTGAGTCCAATATGACCCTTCTTTGGACTCTTTTTTGGAAAAGTAACGTTGGACTCAAAACATTAACTCTGCTTTTCCCTCCTTAAACCTTCCTGTCTAAACCATACCTGGTGCCACCTTTCCTAACTACTGTTTTCTGTCCAGCTCTTCCTTTTGGAGCATCTTGAGTATAAGCTCAAGGCTCCCCCTAAGTGTAGGTTGCTGTTAAATAGCATGACAGGCTGAAGTCAGGGGTTGCACATTTCTGCATTACAGCAGTCACTCACATTGTAAAAGAACTTCATTGGCTGTAAGCCACTTTGAGAGGCCCTGAGGTTATAAAAGATAGACAACCTAGGCTAGTGAGTGGGGCGCATCAGCGGCCCTCCTTCATCTCAGTGGGCGCAAGATTGAAAATCGGGCTTGTTCACTTCCTATGACTCTTGAATAAGACTGAATACATTTAATACATGCTGAATATTTCATAAGTTATAGAAAATGCTTCACCAATCATGTATTAATAGAACTGTCATCAACTTCAAATGGTAAAAACAAAAGAAATACTTACAGTTGATTGGATACATGGCTCTCAAAGTCAATGTTGCGTGCAATTAGCATGCACCTCACTTCACTTGCTTTATGTGCGTACCACTTCACAGTTATACTGGTTTGAGAAAAAGTACATGGATGGAAACCAGTGGAATGTGGCTAATTTGTACATGGAGAACAGTCAAATCTCTTGAGGCCTGTACTCAGAACCCTGGGCTGCATGTGGCCCTTGGGCCGCAGACTGCCCACCACTGATAATAGAAGGAATATAAGCAGGAATAGAACTGAGTTGCCTGAGCTTAGAGGGCAACTTCTGCAGCAGAA
This sequence comes from Mustelus asterias, assembly GCF_964213995.1. NCBI lineage: Eukaryota > Metazoa > Chordata > Chondrichthyes > Carcharhiniformes > Triakidae > Mustelus > Mustelus asterias. The sequence continues at coordinate 145,907,809 of NC_135804.1, forward strand.
TAATGATTGGGCATCACTAACTGAGCATATATTACGAAGAACAAGACCAAAGATTCCTTTCCCAATTGTTGAATTTCTCCTCAGAGGAAGTGGAACCTCATTAAAATATCCAACTGAACCGCAGTGTTTATAAAGATTCAGCCTTCCATTGAAAGGTTACATGCTTTGAGAGGCTTAAATTCATCCATGCTAACCACAATGTTTACAAAGCACTCAAGGCGCACACAAGCGTGAAGAGAAAGAAAAGCAAACAAGGCTCTTTGCTGATGGGTAAGTAATCTATACCTGTCAATCAAGCTACTTCAAAGGGTGCAGACACCAGATGCTCACCTTCCAATATTAAAAGGGTACTCCCCAGTGAAACTGACCATCAAACCACTTCAAAAGGGTTTCATGGGAAAATGTGGGCTGAGAGATAAAGTAAGGGGTTCTCCCAGGAAATTTTGGCAGGTCATTTCTATAACAATACTTTAAAGAGGGCTTTTAACACCTGGCCAATCTGTATTGTGGAATGGAGTACTGCAATGATTTTGAAGTCTTCCAGCTGTCCAAGGGGTCACGGATATCAAAGTGACCAGGGCACTTCAAAGGTTTTAAAGAACAGAGACATTAAGGAATATCTTACCCCAGAATGTTGTCAGAATTCACCATCCTGAAAGTGAACATCACCTTTCCCAGGGCAACAAGGACAAGTGCAGCCACTAAACCCCAGGTGGTTTCCCAGGTCAAATCCTTTCCCCTAGCCCGAGCTCACCCAACCTCCAGGTTCCTTGGGAGCCTCTCCGTCTGCAGCCTGGTGGTGGCAGAGGGGCACACCACTATCTCCTTCGCCCCCATGGAGTACAAAGCACCACATTTGTCAGGGCCTGCACCAAAGCCCACCCAGATAGGGGTGCACCATGGGAAGCTGCTGAATCGGGCTTCCAACCCGTTAATGAAATGTCTATGAGGGGTTTTACACATTTATTGGATTCCAGTGCACTCTGGGCAGAAACTTAATTGGGCCGGGCCAGTCCATTCGGACAGGATTTCCGCCTGATCTCCAATTTTTAATGGGCCATCAGGTTTGATGCCGGGACTAGCAGGTCCAGCGAATCCCAGCTGACATGTCTGGAAACATGCATGAACTCCCTCATGCTTCTAACATAGGTACGGAAAACATTGCTGCAAGTTTGGCAAGCACAGAAATTGCCATTAGTCTGTCACGTTTAACCGGCTGTAATGATGCACGCTCACAGACTGTGTCAGAAACACAAAGGGTATTTATTAATCAGAGGCCGCTAGCACCCCCACCCCCTGCCCCGCCCCGCCCCAGTCTGCCCTGGAGCAGCCCACCAACTGCCCCAGTCTCTATAGGTCTTCAAGCTGTCTTCTGCCTAAGAGAGGACTCCACCTCCTTGGGATGATTACTCACTTTCAGTCCCAATTGGTTCCTCAAGTCAGGTGACTCTCTTCCGCTGTGTTGCCCTTAAAGGGATAATCACCACAGCCAGGATTGTAGAACTCTTGATTTTTCTTTGCTTATATTGTTGCAAGTCTCTATGTTTCCAAGCCACACACCATCCAGACTTGGAAATATATCATCGTTCCTTCACTGTCGCCGGGTCAAAATCCTGGAACTCCCTCCCTAACAGCACTGTGGGTGTACCTACACCACATGCAACTGCAGGGATTCAATGCGGCAGTTTACCACCACCTTCTCAAGGGCAGGTAGAAATGGGCAATAAATATTAGCCTAGCTAGCAATACCCACACACAAAATAATAAATATCACAAACATTATTGTAAGTGGTGAGTGCTCAGTTTTATAGAGACCCGGGATCCAGTACCATAGGAGTTAATGTCAATGCATAACCAATTCAGAGGTCCAGGCTAATAAAGCAGAGACATTGGCTGGGCTTTTCCAGCCCCTCCCATCTGCAGATCTTCCAGTCCTGCCAAAGTCAACGGACATTGAATGGCTCGCTGCACCCATAACAGGGGAGCTCACTGTGGTGGGGCTAGAAAATCCGGGCCGTTATCTCTGACCTCACCATGGCAGCTGGGAGTTTAAATTCAATTGACCAAATAAATGAAATGTTAGGATCAGCAGTGATCACCGTGAAATTACCAGATTGCTGTAAAATAAACCCCCAGCTGGCTCAGTAATGTCATTTAGGGAAGGAAATGTGTCATCCGAACTCAGAATGGCCTAAATGTGACTTCAGGCCCTCCAGTAATGTGACAGATTTTTAACCGCCCCCTTTAACCAGCCGCTGCTTGGCTGAATCCAAGAAGGCAGTTCAACCCCAGCTGCTTGATACGCTATTATAAGGCGAAAGACTACCGGTGTGCCAATACAAGTGTAGGCTTTTATTCACAACAGAATCAGGAGCAGATCCCAACAAATAACCGACCTGGACTGAACAAGGGGGAGGAGACAGCCACCTTTATACTAGGTGCCGAGGGGAGGAACCAAACCGGGAGGGGATGTGTCCAGGTATAACAAACACACACAATGGTGGTCCATATAGGACAAAGGCACAACTGAGGTCCACCACACTGCTTAAGGGTGTTAATGCTGGCATTGCAGCAATGGCCACATCCTGTGGTTGAAGGGTCTCTCATTTATTTTATTAGTGGATTTGCTGATTCTTGTTTGTTTTTAAAGCTAATCATTGGTAGCTTTTCACGTTGGTAGTCTGAGATTCCAGTCAACTGAAATACATTTGCTGATAAAGTCGTGAAAGGTGTGACATGCTATACAAACCATGCCCCAGCTGCAATATTTTAAAGATTAAAAACATAAGACACGCACCAAGGAATGTCCCAGAAAATGTCCGATCCGACTTCCGTACTTGTTTATTCCTTCAATTTCACTTACTGCAGTCCTGTGATTACACTTTTTCTTGCTTCTCTGCTATCAACACAGTTGCTCAGAGTCTACAGCCTGAATAATGATAGGTGTGTCCTGCTGGTGGTTTGTTACAATCTGCCACATGCATTTAGAAATTTGTAATCCATGACCTATAACAGAAAGGAGGCAAAAAAAAAAGCCGTTGCCCCTTTGGGTACTGTCAGCACCCAATTCATGGACACAGAGACACAGGTTTTAGGAAGAGAAAGGTATGGATTGATATGGTCTAAGATTGTGTTGTCTCCCTGTTTTCATAGTTATTCAGTATCCCAACCCTTCCAAAATAATTAATCAACTTCCTACATCCACATGCTATCTTCCTCCTTGAGAACTGTAAGGCCCAAGGAACGTGTCAATTCCACTCCTCAGCTGAGGTATCAGGAGGCACCCTTGAGTGATCTATCCCTCCAACTTAGACCAGAAACTAGGTTTTAGGTGAAATCTAAATGCAAATGTCACTAAGACTTAGTCTCCCTAAGTGTGGTGGCGGGAGGCAATGGCAGCACCTGTTCCGCTGACCAGAATCGTGGGATCTGGCACCAGATTCTGCACGAGGAACCTCATCAATGCACAAGCGCATTCTCCTCCAAGTCATGTGGCGAGCCAGCAGCTGGTTCATCTGCCAACCGTCGGTTGGTGGGTTCAAAGATCCCAGCGCCAAATTTAAACACCAGTCCAGCACACCCACAACCCACTCTCCAGCCCACCTGTCTTCAACAGACTGTGCAGGATGTCAGCAACCCAGAGGGAAAAGGCCCACAGCCTCAGTAGGAAGTCTGTTCCTCAATTCAGCCATGCAACCCCCCAAGCCCATCACCTGCGAGGTACTTGTGTTTTGTGCCCTATTTGGACCTCTACCCACCACATCTGGAGTCTTTGTGGATCCTCTTCCAGTAAACAATGCGGTAACCCTTTGACCCCCCCTTGTTGGTGAGCTTTTCATGCAGTCTTGTGGGTCCAGATTCCTCTTCTCCGTCTTCCCTTTGCCCTCCATTGTTTACCTTCTTCATCCATCTCCTTGCCCCTCAGCCAGAAATCATGAGTCCTCGTGCCCTACACCGCCCCTCCTTGCACAGCCTTCCTTCCACATTGCCCCCCCCCCTTTGCCTTCAACAAGTTACCCACCCTCTCCCCCAACCTGGCACTCCACTCCCGGTTGAACTTGGGATCTTTGTTGTGGTGGCTGCATGAAGTCCCATGCAGCATCACAACAAAGGTGCAGTACTGGACTGAGTCGGTGACAAGGATAGGTCCAGCAGCATGGTGCTGTCCATGAAGACCCAGCTCAGTATGGCGATAGAGGGCAGGAAGCGGTCTGCCCCAGCAGAGTGATGAACAGCACATCAGTGGCAGTGCAGAACTTTGGCAGAAAGATTTGATTGCACTCACTTCAGCGTCGCTTGCAAACTGAGGATCATCTTGTTCACATCACTCATTAGCAATTGGATTTAACGCCAACATAATTTCCTGCTGCAAAATTAGAAGGCCTGACTGGATGTCAATGGACAGCTGTTTTAATGAGCATTCCTGAGATGCAAATAAATGCAAATGGGATTTGCGCCACCTGCTGGAGGGATGGCTGACTTGCCATTAACCCACCATTGGGAAAATTGCAATGTTATTTTTACATGATGGATTTCTGACACTTTGGATCTCACCAAATTCTCCACACCTGCCCACTACCAGAGGCGGGTTAAGAGAATTCTGCCACTAGATTCTTGGATGTCTATAGAGGGTAAATCACCTACGTTTTTTTTTCACAATGCGACACTGCCAAGGGCAATTAATAGGCAAAACATGGTAAAAGAGACACCACAGAAACAACACAAACCAGCATGACACAATCCCTGACATCTTAATTTCTTTAGTCCAGTGTTGTTTTGTAACATTAGCTAATCTTTTGTTCGCGAGGCAGCTGAGCTCACACTCAAATGGAGAAAGCACCTGAGATTTCAATTCTTTAAAAAAAAATGGAATTATTGTCACTCAAAATAAAGTCGAAATAAATAATCCATCAAGCCAACTGCATAGCAGCCTAGATGTATACTTGGAAAGAATGTCAAGGCCCAATGCGGACATACTTTATCAGCACTCGCCATTGTCTCGAAAACACTTTGACCTCTCAGTCTGTTCTATTTGATTCCTTTCAGTGTACACAAAGAGAAAATGCACTGTGTTTGGCATCGCTAGTATTCTGGATCCACTTATTTTACACAACAGAATTAATACAGCTAACCATTACCTTTCACACAAAGTTAGCTGCTGTCTGCTTCCTTCTACAAAATGTATTATTCTGTTACATATTCCTTCTAAACCACCCAACAAAGCTCATCCAATGTGACTTCTCCACAATATATTTTACAAGTACTAATCCTGACATCGCTTCTCAGGATATTTCTTTCACCTTCTGCCTGTCTATTCATTGGTCGGTATTTAATGGAGATGAAAGGGGTCTTGGACATCAGCTGGAAAGAGCCTTATATGGTCTCCTTTAAGGACTGTATCCTGTCTTAACAGGACTTAACAGGACTTCGGAGGGCCTTCCACGGGATAGAAGAACCCCAAGGGTTGAAGTCCCACCTGCCCAGAGCTACCAGCCAATCAGAGCTGACTGCTCCGAATGGCAGTACCATCAGAGAGGCACTCGCATCTGCTGGTATGTCACCCATCCCTTCAGAATGAAGATGATTCTGGAAAGCTCCCATCAGATTGGAAAATAGCAACTTTAACTCTTCCATTCAAGAGAGGAGGGGAACATAGAAACATAGAAAAACTACAGCTCAAACAGGCCCTTCGGCCCACAAATTGTGCCGAACACATCCCTACCTTCTAGACCTACCTATAACCCTCCATCCTATTAAGCTCCATGTACTCATCCAGGAGTCTCTTAAAAGACCCTATTGAGTTCGCCTCCACCACCACTGACGGCAGCTGATTCCACTCGCCCACCACCCTCTGTGTGAACAGAAAGCAAGAAACTGCAGGTCAGTTAGACTAACATGTGTCATAGGGAAAATGCTGGAATCTAATGTTACGGAGGTTAGAGCAGGGCACTTAGAAATCTCAATGCAATCAGGCAGAGTCAACATACTTTTGTGAAGGAGAAATTGCGTTTGACTAATTTATTAGAATTCTTTGAGGAAGTAACAAGCAACTTGGATAAATGGGAAGCAGTGACTGTGCACTTTTGAATTTCTATCAAAGGTTACTACACAAAATAAGATCTCAGTGTATAGGGGGCAATTAGCATGGATAGAGGATTAGTTAGTGAACAGGAACCAGACAGTAAGTATAAATGGACCATTTTTGGGTTGGCAGAATGTAAGAAGTGGAGTGCAACAGTGATCAGTGCTGGGACCCCAACTATTTCTGATCTGTATCAATGATTTGGATGAACAAAGAACAAAGAACAATACAGCACAGGAACAGGCCCTTCGGCCCTCCAAGCCTGTGCCGCTCCCTGGTCCAAACTAGACCATTCTTTTGTATCCCTCCATTCCCACTCCATTCATATGGCCATCTAGATAAGTCTTAAACGTTCCCAGTGTGTCCGCCTCCACCACCTTGCCTGGCAGCGCATTCCAGGCCCCCACCACCCTCTGTGTAAAATATGTCCATCTGATATCTGTGTTAAACCTCCCCCTCTTCACCTCGAACCTATGACCCCTCGTGAATGTCACCACCGACCTGGGGAAAAGCTTCCCACCGTTCACCCTATCTATGCCTTTCATAATTTTATACACCTCTATTAAGTCTCCCCTCATCCTCTGTCTTTCCAGGGAGAACAACCCCAGTTTGCCCAATCTCTCCTCATAACTAAGCCCCTCCATACCAGGCAACATCCTCCATACCAGGCAACATACCAGGCAACATTAGTGCAGAGGAGATTTACCAGGATGCTGCCTGGTTTGGAGTGTCGGTCTTATGAGGAAAGGTTGAGGGAGCTGGGGCTGTTCTCTCTGGAGCGGAGGAGATTGAGGGGAGACTTAATAGAGGTTTATAAAATGATGAAGGGGATAGATCGAGTGAACGTTCAAAGACTATTTCCTCGGGTGGATGGAGCTATTACAGGGGGCATAACTATAGGGTTCATGGTGGGAGATATAGGAAGGATATCAGAGGTAGGTTCTTCACGCAGAGAGTGGTTGGGGTGTGGAATGGACTGCCTGCAGTGATAGTGGAGTCAGACACTTTAGGAACATTTAAGTGGTTATTGGATAGGCACATGGAGCACACCAGGATGGTAGGGAGTGGGATAGCTTGATCTTGGTTTCAGATGAAGGTCGGCACAACATCGTGGGCCGAAGGGCCTGTTCTGTGCTGTAATGTTCTATGTTCTATGTTCTAACCTCCTCTGTACTCTCTCCAAAGCCTCCACGTCCTTCTGGTAGTGTGGCGACCAGAACTGGGCGCAGTATTCCAAATGCGGTTGAACCAATGTTCTATACAACTGCAACATCAGACCCCAACTTTTATACTCTATGCCCCGTCCTATAAAGGCAAGCATGCCATATGCCTTCTTCACCACCTTCTCCACCTGTGACGTCACCTTCAAGGATCTGTGGACTTGCACACCCAGCTCCCTCTGCGTATCCACACCCTTTATGGTTCTGCCATTTATCGTATCGTGAAGGGAACAAATGTATTGTTACTAAATTAGCTGATGACACTAAGATTGTTAGGATAAAGGAAGTTGTGAATCAGACATGGAATCTGCAAAGGGATATAGATAGGTTTAGTGAGTGGGCAAAAACTGGACAGGTGGAGTACAATGTGAGGAAATGTGAACTTGTCCACTTTGACAAGAAGAGTAGGAAAGCAGAATATTATTTAAATGGAGAAAGGTTGCAGAACTCTAAAGTACAGAGGGATCTGGGTGTCCTGGTACATGAATCACAGAAAGTTAATATGCAGGTCCAGCAAATCAATAGGAAGGCAAATGGAACATTGTCATTTATTGCAAGGGAAATTGAATAAAAAAGCAGGGATGCTTTGCTACAGTTGTCCAGGGCATTGGTGAAATGAGGACTATGTACAGTTTTGGTCTCCTTATTTAAGAAATGATATAAATGTGTTCAAAGTAATTCAGAAACCGATCATGCCATTGATACCTGGGATAAGGGGCTATCTTGCGAGGAAAGGCCAGACAGATGGGCCTGTATCCACTGGAGTTTAGAAGATTGAGAGGTGATCTCATTGAAACATAAGATCTTGAGGGAACTCGACCAGATGGATGCTGAGAGGACATTTTCCCATGTGGGAGAGACTGGAACACAGGGACACCGGTGAAAAATAAGGGGCCTCCCATTTAAGCTGGAGATGAGGAGAAATTTTGGTCATGGACATGGGTCTGTGGATCTCCTTCCCAGTGAGCGGTAGAGGCAGGGTTATTTGGTAAGTTTAAGGTCGAGGTAGATAGATTCTTAATTAATGGGGGAGTAATTGAAAGTTATTATTATTGAAAGTAGGCAAGAAAGTGGCTTTGAGGCTACAATCAGATCAGCCACGTTCTTATTAAATGGCAGAGCAGGTGAGAGAAGCTGAATGGCCTACTCTTCCTTCTAATTTGTATGTTCACCCGAGGCCTAGTATTGTTGCTGAATCCCAGGCCACAGGGAGGGAAGGGGTAGTTGGGAGAAAAGCCATGGGGCGGTGGGGGGGGGGGGTTGGGAATGACTCTCAGCAGGCATCCCTCTGCCCGATTCCTCAATCCGGCACTGAGTGCCTTTGAATGAGGGGCTCCCAACACCACCAGCCACCCCCTACCTGCCCAAAACTCTGGGAGTCTACCAGCAACCACCCCGTACAGGTTTGCTTATCGTGCTCCCTACATGATGAACCCCTGTCCGATGCTGGGTTAATGCGAGTGGGAGTTGGATGAGGCGCTTGATAGGTATAAATTGCCCAATTTAAGGGCCTCAATTAGCAGTGGGGTGAGAAGGCCATCCATGGGCCTTCCTGCCTTGGACTTAATTGGGGAGGAGGGCATTAAATTATACCCATTATCTCTGGGATTACTCTATTAGTATCGCATTCCCACAGTCCAAAAATGTGTAGGTTAGGTTGATTAGCCATGCTAAATTGCCCCTTGGTGTCCTGGGATGTGTATATTAGAGGGATTAACAGGGTAAGTATGTGGGGTTTTGGGGATAGGGCCTGGGATTGTTGTCGGTGTAGTCTCGAGAGGCCGAATAGCCTCATTCTGCAGTGTAGGGTTTCTGTGATTCTATGATTCATTGTAGTCCCAACTTGGTGGTGCGTAAACGATTAATTGCTTTTGGTGAAGACCACAAGGATTTATTCAGATTTATCCAATTTGGGTCATTTAGTGAATGGATTACAAGACAGGAACTACTGGTGAGCTTAGATGCCATGCAATGCATTTGATGAGAATAACGCGTGTACAATTGAAAGTCAAATTGGTTAATTTTGGGTTAGCTTTTTTGAAGTGCTTTTCTTTGATTGGAAAATTTTATATCCCAATAGAGAAACACCTCATGATCATGTGGGCCTGCTCCAGCATTCACTGAGATCATGGCTGGTCTGTCCCGCAACACCATTTACCCTTGTTAGCTCCACATCCCTCGGTACCCTTACCAAAATAAATCAATCTAATTGTTGAAAGCACTGATTGTCCCAACATCCACAGGTCTGATGGAGCAGAGAATTCCAGATTTGTACTCCCCATTGTGTGAAACAATGCTTTCCAATTTTCCCACAAAAGTGATTGACCTTCCTTACCTCTGAAACCTCTCCCTGCCCAATTACTCTCCAAGGTCTCTACACTCCTCCTATTCAGGCCTCTCGCACACCCCTTCCTCACTTGCATCCTGCCTAGGTCTCAAATTCCCTCTCTAAGCCTCCTTATCCTCTATGAAAACGCTCCTTAAAATCTACCTCTTTGACCAAGCTCTAGGTCATCTGTGCTAAATTCTTCTTCTGTGACTCAGTGTCAAGTTCCACCTGATAAAACCTTACTGAAATTCATCTGGATGTTTTCACAATGTTAAACTTGCTTCTGCTAAATGGTCTAGTCCTAATTTTAAATTTGAGTTCCCTTTTCTTGCTTCTCTTTCCAAAAGAAATCATGGGTGGGATTTTCCGAGTATCCTTAGCAGGGGCTAGGCATGCCTGTGAGACCTTTATAGCAGCAAGATTCCAGAAAAATGAAAACGAATAGCTCATAAGAACCCGTTTCACCTGCGTCCTCCATCTAGTCCTGACATTAACACCTTCTGTGCTCAACATCTCAATGAAGGACATCAATCTCAGAAGGAATAGTCACAGTCTTGTGCGATGCTGGTCTCAAGCTTGGAAGTCTAGGCAGCCTATGGATTGTGTGGCTGTTCTGTTATGGAACACGAACTTCATCAGCGTTCACTGAGAAGCATGGTGCAGTGCCTTCAATCATCGCTCCAACACTTCACTGCCTATCACAGCCTTCAAGGCAGTATGCCTGGAGCATTGCAAGGTGCCTCAGGGAGGACATTCATCAATCACTGGTTCCCACTTGACCATCTCTGAGCACTGATGTGAATCGCGACATTGGTCAACCCTCATTCATGAATAATGTTCTGGCCACATCCTCATACTGAGTCCTAAGCATGAGATTGTTCTTTAGGACTCTCTGTCTCTGTCATTGATGTGAGCCTGCGACCCAGGTCACCATTTGTGTGCACAGAGAGCGCTTCAGCATCGTCTGGTCATTGACAAGCCCTCACGACCCAGCCTTTGTCTGGAGCTTCTCAGGTTCATGTCCAGCATGACTCGGCATCTGGGAGTAAGGTGGCCCGGTCAATCTTGACACGGCATTCAGTAACGTCGCTGATAATTAGGTGCATATCAAATGTACTGGAGTTTCATTCTAATTCCATTTCAGGCTTCCAAATTTTCATTCAGAAGATTAATCTTTAGTTGTAAATACAGTCATGATGTTAGGCCACAGGCTATCATGAAAAGCTAAGGTGCCCAACAATTAGTTGAAATGTAACCTGCACCAAATGTGACAGACATTACATGGAGACCATTGAAAGAATGACTTTAATGTGGATCGCCATTAAACTCTAGAAAAGTTTAAAGCTTTAAAATTTATTTATTAGTGTCACAAGTAGGCTTACATTAACACTGCAATGAAGTTATTGTGAAAATCCCCTAGTTGCCACACTCCGACGCCTGTTCGGGTACACCGAGGGAGAATTTAGCATGGCCAATGCACCTGACCAGCACAGCCTTTGGAGTGTGGGAGGAAACCGGAGGAAACCCATGCAGACACGGGGAGAACACGCTGATTCCACACGGACAGTGACCCAAGCTGGGAATTGAACCCGGGACGCTGGCGCTGTGAGGCAGCAGTGCTAACCACTGTGCCACTGTGCCACCCCATACACAAAGAACAGACTTCAGTGCAGCAGCATCAGGAAAACAAACAAAATGGCAAAATTTATGTGAGGCCACGTGAGATGATCCTCTGGTGAAGTCTAGGATGTGTATTGTCCAACTACCTTGTTGATAGAGCAACAGGCTTTTCTCATGTCATTTCTGTGGACATAAAGACAACTCACTGAACTGAGATTGGGTGAAACACTATAGATCAGGGGCACACTATGGGATGTAAGTGAGGAGAGGGGCATCGATTACATTCAATGATCTTGGGACATTGCATCGGATAGAAGAGCCATTCACTAGACGAGCCTTTCAAGTAAGCAACCTATATTTACAGATGTGCAAAGTATATATATTGAGTGAACTTGAATGCCACCATTATGCTCTCAATATTTTTTAAATGTTCTTATCCTACTGCTACATCTAAGTGCACCGCTGACATCTCCAGCAGAGGCGGAGGCAGCCTGCTATGCAATGCCCTGTTCTCTGAGATGACTCTGGCAAACATCCTCTGGAGGCCTGATGCCTGGAGGGTCACGGCTCCTTTGGGTTTCCTGCTGTGAGGCAAGTGCACCCTCCTCAGCCTGAGCTGCTGGGGTCGCAGGCAGAGAGGACCCGGACCGTCTGGGCAGAGAGGACCCGGACCGTCTGGGCAGAGAGGACCCGGACCGTCTGGGCAGAGAGGACCCGGACCGCCTGGGCAGAGAGGACCCGGACCGCCTGGGCAGAGAGGACCCGGACCGCCTGGGCAGAGAGGACCCGGACCGTCTGGGCAGAGAGGACCCGGACCGTCTGTGCAGAGAGGACCCGGACTGTCTGGACCGAGAGGACTCAGACTATCTGGGCAGAGAGGATGTGGACCGTCTGGGCAGAGAGGACGTGGACCGTCTGAGCAGAGAGGACCCGGACTGTCTGGACCGAGAGGACCCAGACTATCTGGGCAGAGAGGATCCGGACTGTCTAGACAGTGAGGACCTGGACTGCCTGGAGTCCTGGGTGGATTCCCCTGCGATGTCTGGCTGACATTTCTTCTACCTGTGGGTATCCTAGGATCCCTCCCTGACTCCTTGAAAAGGAGCCCCCAGAGGGAGATCGAGATGCCCAAAACCCCTCTCACAAAGCCACTGGTGTACCCCACTCATGGGTACTGTGATGGTGCTTCGGTCCAAGTACATACCCGGCCCAAACTGCTGGACCAGGGTCTCTATGCCACTCTTCCAATGCTGGCCTCGAGGCATTGGCATGTTGGTACCACATCCAGCAGAATATGGATGGTCTCCTTCATTCTAATGCGGTGAAGGCCTCTGACAGCCCTGCCTGTCCTTGGAGCTCCAATATCCAGAGGGTTGTCATTGGACTCAGCAGGAGCCTGGTCTCCAGCAGTCTCCCCAGTGTCTGTCACCTTGGCTGCCTCTGCCTGCTGTGGACCAGGTGGTGGCCTCGAGCCTGCTCCAAAGCAGGGTCCCAGTGAGGTGCGTGTCTCTGCACTGGTAGAGAGTGCAGCTGAACACAGTGACGTACAAACAATGGTGCTCAGGATTCTTACCGGAGTTTGTCTGGGGACTGGAGCTGATTGGTTGGCTGGTTCTGTCCTCTGCCTTTTCTTGCGGGTGGCTGCAGTAGAGAGAAGAGATGATTAATGATTGCAGGAAATGGCACTCAGTGTTGGTGGTTGGGAAATTACTGGATGGACCTTCACTGACTTGTTGGGAGGCACCAATCTCAGCTTTGGCACAGAAACGGTCTCTACCCACGTTGGCCAGCTTTGAGGCCTCCTACTCACGGTGCTGAACGGTTCAAGCTCCAGCATCCCCCCTCTGGACTGGGATCTATCCCTGTTATTGTGAGCAATCTTGTCCTGTGTAGTCAGATGGACGACTGTGAACAGGAGAGATGCAAGACTGAGTGACAAGCATGCCTGCCTGCTGCGTGTGCCCAGTGGACCTATGTAAGGGCTGAGGACATGACTTGTGCAAGATGTGACAAAATATGAAGATGTACATGTGTGTGAGAGAATCAGGAGTGACGTCCCTTCAAATGCCTGATGGCCTTATGAGAGAGAGAATTGAGTGAGGAGAAGGTGGACTTACCCTGGCAGAGCAGATGCAATCAGTCATCCTCTTCCTGCACTGTAGGGGATCCTCTTCTGCGGACTGCATTCATTGACATATACCCCCCCTACCGTCCACCCCCATTAGTGTCCAGGCCCCTGGTGGAGAGGCTCCAGCAAGGGGATAGAGGACCTGCCGCCGGCCCTCGAGCCTGGAGGAGTCTCGTCACGTACTTGTCATTGAACATCGGAGCAAAACACTTGCCTCTTTTTGAAGCAACTACTTGGGCTGTATAAATGGACCGTGTACGCGGTGTCATTTAAATATGACGCTTGGAACTTTGACACAATGAGTTAACGATGGGGTAGACAAACCTCAGCTGGCCCCGAGATACGGTGACCTCCTCGTTTATGCAGACATAATGAACGGACAGGCAGACAATTTTGCGCAGTACCCCACCCCTCCGGCTAGCGGGAGATACGTCAACTTTCCCATCCATCACTGCACTTAAATCTCCGTTAAGGGAATATTCCACCCAATGTCTTTTATTTACTTACCCCATTAAGTGCTTATAACATTACAACCAAATGGGTCAGTGGCGAGGGGGGGACAGTGGGAGGTGCAATTTTAGTGTGGTGTGCGCATCTGGCAGGACAGCCGTTCTTCCCTACTTCCCACACCCCCAATAATATGAACCGGTGGCAAAATATATTTTGTGATTGGGTTTGATTTGCATCAAGTAGCTCATCTGAGATTGAGAGAAATCTGGTGGGGCAAATACTCACCCTTTCCCTGCAGCTATACCACCATAAGGACTGACAGCGTTAGGAATTGGACAGAATGGCACACCTCGGCATCAGAATTTCATAAGAACACACAGAAGCAAGGAAGCCTTTAACAGTCAAAGCTTATAGAAGATGAAAAAAATGAATGACATGGAGATACCAGCGTTGGACTGGGGTAAGCACAGTAAGAAGTCTCACAACATCAGGTTAAAGTCCAACAGGTTTATTTGGTAGCACAAGCTTTCGGACTACCAAATAAACCTGTTGGACTTTAATCTGGTGTTGTGAGACTTCTTATTGAGCAAAGAATGTCAGACCAGCGTCCAGCATTATCCACTGCAGCAATGGATTCCATTAAATAATGAAAGAAAGGCATGAATTTATATAATACCTTGCCTGATGTCAGGACAGTGGTGGGGTAACCTGCAGCCTCGGAGGCCACATGCGGCCCATTTGGGTTCTGAGCGCGGCCCCACAAGGTATTTTGTTGACCGTTGCCCATGAGCAGGTTTCCCACATTCTGCTGATTTCCGTCTGGGTAGTTTTTTTTTTCCTACTGGTATGACTGAAGTGACACGCATGTAAAACAAGGGCAAGTGAAGTTAGGTATGTGCTGATTGCACACACCGACTGAGAGAACCATGCGCTCCCTCTGTGTCCAAAGTGTAAATATTTCTTTTGTTGTTACCATTTGAAGTTGATGATAGTTCTATTGATCTACAAATGATTAAGCATTTTCTATAACTCATTATGGAACTGTAGAATCTCTCCAGTGCCGAAGGAGGTCATTCAGCCCATCGAGACTGCACCAACAACAATCCCACCCAGGCCCCATCCCCTTCCCTGTAACCCCCCCATATTTATCCTAGCTAGTCCCCGACACTAAGGGGCAATTTAGCATGGCCGATCAACCGAACCGGCACATCCTTGGAGTTATGAAATATTCAGCGTGTATTAAATGTATTTAATCTTATTCACAGGATCACAGTTAGTGGACAAGCTCAATTTTAATCTTGCGGCCCACTGAGATGAAGGAGGGTGACTTACGCAGCCCACTCACTCGCCTAGGTTGCCCAACACTGCATCAGGACATCGCTGTGTGCTTTAAAGCCAATGAAGTACTTTTGGAATTAAGTAACTGTTGTAATATAGGAAATGCAGCACCCAATTTGTTAACAGCAAGCTCCTGTCAACAGCAGTGTGTTCAAACCAGATCATTTGCTTTTGGTGATGCTGATGGAGGAAAACCCTTCTTTGAAGTAGTGCCAAGGGAGCTTTTACATCAGTGAGTTCCCAAATTGTAAGTCACGATCCCAAATGGGGTCAGAGTGGACATACTAAAGGCCAAGAGCTGCTCCTCCTCCAAGCAGCAATGTGGAGGGGAGACAGCCCAGTAGGGGGTGCTGACAGGAGAGCCCTGGACATTGATGTCCCCCCCTTCCCCCACCCAAACTGAAAGGGTGGGATGGCAACTTCAGAAAACAATTCTAGTTCGAGTTCAAGTGGGCCTGGGATGTTTGGAGAGAGATTTTCCAAATTAATTAGGCCCACACAGACAAGGGGATCAGATGTCAGCAGATATAAGCAAGGGCCTAATTAAAGGATTCTGACAATATCAGGGCCCCAAATGCCATTTGTGTGTGAATCAATGCTGCAGGCCTTCCACAGTCCTCCCTAACCTCGATTGGGAAACAGCCATTCATTCGGTCCAGAGACTTGGGCACATAAATCATCTGAAACGATAGTCCACTCCAGTGCAGTGGTGGGGGAGCGATGCGCTATCCGTTGTCATCTTTTGGGTGAGATGCTAAACTGAGACCCCATCTGCCCTTTCAGGTAAACGTAAAACAGTGCTTCCCAAACTAGTTTCCAACGGGGAGAACGTGCAAACTCCACAGTCAGTCACCCAAGGCTTGAATTGAACCTGGGTCTCTGGCGTTGAGTGGCAGCAGTGCTAGCCACTGTGCCACCTACAACATATAAATGTACACAAAGTATAAAATCATCCATTTTGCTGATTTAAAAAAAAATACATTTTTCAAAATTATATTTGCTGCATAAAAATGCAAATTTTTACAGTGATGTGACCTATTTCAATCAGTGGATGGTATTAAAAAAACAAAGACCCACATTTGGGCAGTGCAATTGATGTTGTTTACATGGACTTTAGCAAGGCCTTTGACAAGGTATCGCATAATAAGTTGTTGCATAAAGTTAAATCTCACGGTATCCAGGGTGAGGTAGCCAAATGGATACAAAATTGGCTTGATGACAGAAGATTGTTTTTCAAACTGGAGGCTTGTGCGTGTGCCTCAGGGATCAGTGCTGGGTTCACTGTTATTTGTCATTTATATTAATGATTTGGATGAGAATATAGGAGGCATGGTTAGTAAGCTTGCAGATGACACCAAGATTGGTGGCATAGTGGACAGTGAAGAAGGTTATCTAGGATTGCAATGGGATCTTGATCAATTGGACCAGTGGGCTGACGAAAGGCAGATGGAGTTTGATTTAGATAAATGCGAGGTGATGCATTTTGGTAGATCAAAGCAGGGCAGAACTTACTCAGTTAATGGTAGGGCATTGGGGAGAGTTATAGAGCAAAGAGATCGTGGAGTACAGATTCATTGCTCCTTGAAAGTGGAGTCACAGGTGGACAGAGTGTTGAAGAAGGCATTCAGCATGCTTGGTTTCATTGGTCAGAACATTGAATACAGGAGTTGGGACGTCTTGTTGAAGTTGTACAAGACATTGGTAAGGCCACACTTGGAATACTGTGTACAGTTCTGCTCACCCTATTATAGAAAGGATATTATTAAACTAGAAAGAGTGCAGAAAAGATTTACTAGGATGTTACCGGGACTTGATGGTTTGAGTTATAAGGAGAGGCTGAATAGACCGGGACTTTTTTCCCTGGAGCCTAGGAGGCTTAGGGGGTGACCTTATAGAGGTCTATAAAATAATGAGGGGCTGGATAGTCAATATCTTTTCCCAAAAGTCAGAGAGTCTAAAACTAGAGGGCATAGGTTTAAGGTGAGGGGAGAGGTACAAAAGGGTCCAGAGGGGCAATCTTTTCGCAGCGAGAGTGGTGAGTGTCTGGAACAAACTGCCAGAGGTAGTAGTAGAGGCGGGCACAATTTTGTCTTTTAAAAAGCATTTAGACAGTTACATGGGTAAGATGGGTATAGAGGGATATGAGCAAAGCGCGGGCAATTGGGACCAGTTTAGGGGTTAAAAAAGGGCAGCATGGACAAGTTGGGCCGAAGGGGCTGTTTCCATGTGGTAAATCTCTATGACTCTATTTTCACATTGGAGTTGAATATCAGGAAATGGGACTAATTCCATCTCTGCCTCACTCTTGGAATTGCCAGGAGGTGGGATTTTCTGGGAGCTCAGGCCCTGAGTGGCCTGCAGACAGGCCTACTGCTTGAGGTGGAAATGAAGGTGTGCTGAGTCCAGAGGGGGCAGATTAAAAGGCCCAACACTGTTCTCAGAAATCTTTGCCCAGTTCATAAAATCATAGAAACCCTACAGTGCAGAAGGAGGCCATTCGGCCCATCGAGTCTGCACCGACCACAATCCCACCCAGGCCCTACCCCCACATATTTACCCACTAATCCCTCTAACCTACGCATCTCAGGACTCTAAGGGGCAATTTTTTTTTTTAACCTGGCCAATCAACCTAACCCGCACATCTTTGGACTGTGGGAGGAAACCGGAGCACCCGGAGGAAACCCACGCAGACACGAGGAGAATGTGCAAACTCCACACAGACAGTGACCCGAGCCGGGAATCGAACCCGGGACCCTGGAGCTGTGAAGCAGCAGTGCTAACCACTGTGCTACCGTGCCGCCCTAGCAATACAATCAGTGGCTCATCTATGTACAGTTGAATCATCTGACCACCTTAACAATCCCCCAATTCACCCTAGCTCCTCATCCTTTATCCACTTTATGAATGGAATTCACAAGCCCTATTATAACATTTGGGAGCTTTTGAATAGTCCATAGAACTCAAGTAAACAGACACTCTTCAGACCAGTGTTGTAAACCAAGACAAGCATTTGTGATATGATAAAGCAATTGGATTATAGCCAAGAGCCCATAACTTTATCCAAGTAAACAAACTGACTTCAGAACTGGTAGTTCTAAATTTTGGGTCAAAATCCTGGAACTCCCGTCTTAACGGCAATGCAAGTGCTCCTACAACATATTGTCTGCAGCAATTCAAGAAGGCAGCTCACCACCACCTTCACAAGGGCAATTAGGGATGGGCAATAAATGCTGGCCTAGCCAGCAACACCCACATCCCATGAATGAACTGTAAATGAATACATGAAAGCAATGGGAGAAGCTTAAACAATTAGACATCAGATATGCTTTCAATAATGTAAAATATATTCTACCACTTTATCCATTTTGTGAACTTTTTTAACTCATCTGAAAACTTTTCCACATTTACAATATTGATCTTTTACTTGGCAGCTTGCCAGTTGCCAGTTGCCAGAAGCAACAATCTGGCAAACCTTAAGTGTATTTATTAGTCACAAGTAGGCTTACATTAACACTGCAATGAAGTTACTGTGAAAATCCCTGGTCACCACACTCCAGCACCTGTTCAAGTACACTGAGGGAGAATCTAGCATGGCCAATTCACCTAACCTGTACATCATTGGACACAGAGAACGTGCAAACTCCACACAGATAGTGACCCAAGCCGGGAATTGAACCCGGGTCCCTGGCATTGTGAGGCAGCAGTGCTAACCATCTGTGCCATTGCCTTCTTGTGTCTTACATGTTTGAACACCCCGCAGAACTAAGGGAACTAGTTTAACAACAACACATGTATATACTGCCATTAACTTAGCAAAATGTTCCCAAACACTTCACAGGAAATGTAAGCAGACAAAAATAATTGACATGAAGCCAAAGAAGGGAATTCCAAAGAAGGGAACTCCAGGACAAGTGTTCAAAAGCTTAGTCAATAGGGTAGGTTTGAAGGAGTGTTTTAAGGGAAGTTTGAGTGAGTGAGAGGAACTAGAAGTTTGGTAAGGAAGATACAGAGCTTAGTTGTGAGAGCTACAGACATGGATGCCAATGATGAATCAAGGGAATACACACATACATCATATAATCACTGACAGTAATCTCACGTGCCCCGTCCAAACACGTTTCATCTTCTCGCAAGGGAATTTGTTCAACCTTAAAGAATCGCTGTATCCATCTAATGCAAAGCTATTAGCTGTTATCTGGCCTATTCTGCTTAGTAAATATCCTTGCGATAAACACACGAGTTATTACTTGCGAGAGACACAGTCAATCTGAATACCAGTCAAATCAATTTCAGATATTTCACTTCATGCCCGACCAAGTCTGTGAAATATTCGCTTTACAGTGATTTCAGTGGAACACATATTTACACAATTGTTTGGGTATTTGTGCTCTCATTATTTTGGGAGGAGGGGCATGAGCTTGTTAAATTTCTACTTTCATCGTCTGCCAATTCTAGCTGAATCAAAATCCGCTTATATATATTTTGGGTAATTTGCCTGACAATGTAAGTATTGAAATTTATTTGAATAAACACTTAGGGGCAATGATTTGAAAACATTTTGTCCACTTCTTAACATCATGTAAAATATCTCCTTATATCCAACTTACACAGGTCTGAATACATTTGAACTTCATATGTTTTGCTATGCACACCATTTCTTACCCACTTGCAAGTAACAAAGGATTCTTGAAACCTCAGCCATGTAGAATGCAGGAAGCCAGACTCTCTGGGGTGCCTTATGCCTTAACCTACTTATCATCCTTCTAAGGTATCAACATAATTCCACCCAGTTGCATCTTTTTGTTGGCTTATGGTAGGCATAAGTATTTGAATGAACTTCAAACAAGATTTGGAATATTTCAGATTTGCTGAAATGCTGCAACTATCGTGTGCAAGCTGTTCTTTCCATATTGAGAATTTTTTTAGCAGTCTCAGTCATCTTATTAAGGAATGCTTGTTCTGCATCATTCAACGCGGCAGACTTCATAATTTAAAACTAGCAAAATTGATATCTCTAGTTACTATAACCTGGTCTAGGAAGTGCAACTTTGAAGTGCAAGAAGATGGTTTATTTATTAATTAGTCACAAATAGGCTTGCATTAACACTGCAATGAAGTTACTGTGAAAATCCCCTAGATAGGTGCTTGGAGTGCTATATATTCGAGTATCTAATTCCAATTTCATCTGGGCAGGAATACATCATTTAGAAAGTCCTTTTAGATTGCCATTTCCAGCAATGAACAGTTACTTAATTATCCAACTTTCGCATCCTCATCAATGATCTGGATGCATCTGAACATCTCACTTTTGGCTTAACCCATTGGTTTGTTACCAATTGAGTCAGTGCCCTCCCCATTATTTTATGACCTGCGCATGGCATAAAGTGATATCAAAATGAATTCTACACGGCATACACATCTGTGTTTAATGTAGTCTAAATGAAAGAGCTCAGACTTGGATCTCACCTTGTATCTGCTGGACCATGGCCATAATTCTGCACCCTCTCCTTTCCTTCTCTATATATAGTATGCTTTGTCAGTATAGCATGCAATAAACAATACTTTTCACTGTATACCAATACATGTGACAACAGTAAATCAAATCAAATAATTTGCAGGTATTTAAAAACAGTTGTGTGACTTGACGGAATGGCAGGCCTTTGAGTTCTGCTTCTAATCTTTAACGCACAGAGTATTCGAAAATCACATCTAATGCTGCTGAGATTTCACAGGGAAGAGAAAGAAAGGGAGAATCGTCTCTGGTTAATACATATATCGAGTGGAGGTCAGTTTCATCATAGGTAGTAGAATCTTGATGAAAGAAAATGCCCAACATTTTCATTACAGGTGATTTGTGGCACAAGGTACGTCAATTATTTCATTCTCAGATCTATTTCCGTGGTATTCCCTTTTTTCATTGAAGCTAGCAGAATGGGCAGTCCATCTACTCTGTTGATATTATTGAGCTGGAAGGAGGCGCAAGCCAATTTCAGCTGCCCTCCTGTAGAAAAGCACTTAGTGTGGGTCATTCCACCCAGCTGCCCGGCTGAGATCTGGCACAAATGGCGGAATCACAGATCTACCAAAGACTACCACAGACATGATGGGTTGAATGGCTACCATCTGGCGCTATAAACCTCTATGGTTCTGGACTGTCCCGTGTGGAACAGAACAATGGTAAACCAACATCATGCACTAATAAGGCACTTTACTTTTTTTAGTTGTTTCTGGAATAGTCCACAGTAATAAAATTGTGATTTAAAAAGAATTAAAACTGTCGTGCTAATATAGCTGTATCAGCCCCGGTATTACAAAAACTACCAGTAAACAGTATGACATTACTGAACGGACGGTAGGATGACTCTGAACCTCTAAATACCTCAGGCATATATGCATGTGATTTGTACTTTTTGCATTTTTATTTGATATACCTTTAAAGAAACATGACATACTTCAGCACAATGATACCGTTTCTCTTTGTGAGCTTAAGGGGAAAGATTGTTGATGCGATTTAACAAAATAATGGTATATAACATTTCTGATCATTCCATCAAACCGTGATTGCAGGCAATAGGTAAGGTGCAGACAATTTTAAAAAAAAATCACTAATGAGTGCAACCATTTCACAAACTTTATACAAAATAAATATTTAACAATACTTGCAGAAAACTGTTCCTTCAAACACACACTCATAAACAACTACTGAAAATTAAACCCAATGGGTCCATTAGAAAGCTTACAGAGGCAGTGCTTTTTAGAACATTTCCTGTATTCTTCTGAATTTCCCTTCAAAGTAGATTTAAAACTGCAGTATATTATATAGTTCAGAATTAAATTACTTGATGTAAATGCAATATTTAAAAAGGCAGCAGAAAAGAAATAAACGTCAAACTTTTCATTCGGTTTTATGAACTCTGTATGTCACCTGAAGTATATAATCACATTTTCTTACTGCAGTTTTAGAACATATATATATATATATATAAATATATATGTATATTATATATATATTACACATATATATACACACACACTTACTGTAAAATATGCAGATTTGTAACATGTTACAAAGGCCGAACTACATATTACTGAATTTGCATTAAGTTCCACAAAAACAGGTCTCAAGTGGCTTACGAGTGCTGTATGAATTTTCTGACTGTGTTACAGTGTTATGTTACGATCAATTTACTCACTCCAACAATTGTTAGTTTACATAATATATAGTTTCTTTTTGAAAAAAAAATGCTGAGGGAGATTAGCATGCTTTAACATACGCCACTCAATCTACTGACCTCGCAACTATCCACACAGTATTTTTGAAAAAATAAGTTACTTGGTCGTGCAACAGGACACAAAACGACAGTCAGGATGAAAGTCCTCAGTTATTATGCAAGAGAAAAGGGTCCGTGAAGTAGGAACATTTTTACTATCGCAGAGTTACAGTCACTATATATTATGAGTGAGACAATTTGCACTGGTGGGGTAACAAATTTGCAATACTTGTCACTTTTAAAATATGTTTTACATGTGAGTTCTGAGTATTATATAACATACTGCAGCTTTAAATAATAAGATTAAAGCTGCCTTTTAGGGAATGGTATTCAGTAGCAAAAACAGGAGCTTAAAAATTAGAATTCTATCAGCATCAACACCATTAAAAACAACAAAACGTACTTCCAAGTACTGTAAAAATGTAATATGTTTGACTTTGAACAACTTTTATTTAAAAAAGTAATGTACACCAAAAAAGTCAAATAGCTAAATTTTTTGATGCAGGTCTGTTTCTGAACAGTAGCTTAAGCAGTCTTCGTAAAGTCATCCTTTCAAAATGTTAATTCTTGTGTTTTACATTTATTCGATAAATGACAGTATTACAAAACTCATCAAGTTAACAAGAATGACATTTACATGTACCGTACAGCATTTGAAAGCACAAATATTTAAAACCTTTTGCAACAATTACAACGAAAACTGTATGTCAGAGTAATTTACAAGAGAAAGGGTCTATAAAATAGTAAAGAGCCCACAAATTTTTTGCAAACATTTTTTGTCTTTTTTTCGTTTTTTTTTCACTGTTTCACTACACTCTTTCACAACATAATTTAGCTTATTACAAAACCTCCAACAAAATGCTTGCCTTTTTTTCTCTCTCTTCGGTATTTTGGTTTTCCAGAGCAGTTAATGTAACTCTACGTCCTTTTATTAACACCCTGAGGAATAAAAGGGTTACGCACACATCCAAACACATCACATCACTTCTAAGAAAAATATACACTTACAAAATATATTACAAATTGGCACACTGAAAAATATACAAGAATTTATAGACGTCAAAGTTCATTTAGAATTTTTTTTTAACTCTACAGATCAATATTTATAAAGCTCGTTCTAAAGAAAGGCAAATAATACCAAAATGTTTTAGTATTGTATTTGATACATCTCAAAACATTTTATTTTTACATTCCTGTGAGATTTTATTTCTCTCCTTCACTTAGGAAATGCATCTCTTTTAGCACCATGAAACACTAGCAGCTCAGTGGTACCTCTACTCCTCTTTAAGCTTTGTATGTACATTCAAATCTCAGTAGGTAGAAGTTGGAAAGGCAATAAGCAAAATAATAGCCAGAACTGCAGGCAGCTGAGTTCAGTGTAGCAACCCAATGAGTTTCACCCTGGTTCCTGATGTGACTGAAGAAGCCAGAAAAAACAAAAAAAAAATGTTAAAGCCATAAGACAATTGAACACGTGACCCACAGAAAACATCAAATAATCACTCTACAATACAACGTACCCTTTTTTGGTAGGCGGGTACAGTTCAGGTGCTGGCGCTGAATAATCATCAACACTGAATAATAATCATCAGCAAAGTTCATTTTAAAAGAAAGATCGGAATTCTCCGGCCGTTCATGCCAGCAGGATTCTCCAGTCCTGCTGAAGTGAACGGAGATTTGGCTGAGCACCAAATTATCCATCCTCCCTTGCAGTGGCGGTGGAGCGTGAACGGCTGGAAAATTCCGGCCAAAATGTTTGGACAGATTGGGCTCGCACGGCATTGATGGAATTTACAACGGGTGTTATTATTTTGGTGACTCAGTGCCTCAAAACAGAATGATGTTACTGACCATGTTCCCATCCGTGGCCCTGATAGTCCAACAGGTACATACATGACTCAAATACATCGCCCAGGCAGGAACTACCACAGAACACATGTTTAAAGGTTATTTATTTATTTATTCATCACAAGTAGGCTTACATTAACATTGCAATGAAGTTACAGTGAAAATCCCCTAGTCGCCACACTCCGGCGCCTGTTTGGGTACACGGAGGGAGAATTTAGCACGGCCAATGCACCCTAACCAGCACGTCTCTCTGACTGTGGGAGGAAACCGGAGGAAACCCATGTGACCAACTATTCATAGCGAAAAGTGAAGTTCAGGGTCCATGTCCCTGATTCTGAAATAAAAATACTGGTTTAATTAATGTCATTTGAAGGGCTGAGAGGCAAGAGTGCCTTTGATAATTTCTCCAAGTGAGTGAGACTTGGTATGGCTGAATACTTGCTGTAAGAAGTTTAACAACACCAGGTTAAAGTCCAACAGGTTTATTTGGTAGCAAAAGCCACCAACCTGGTGTTGTTAAACTTCTTACTGTGTTTACCCCAG
The DNA here is from genome assembly GCF_964213995.1 of Mustelus asterias. Taxonomy (NCBI): domain Eukaryota; kingdom Metazoa; phylum Chordata; class Chondrichthyes; order Carcharhiniformes; family Triakidae; genus Mustelus; species Mustelus asterias. The sequence goes on from NC_135804.1 coordinate 145,932,638, forward strand.
TCCAACGCCGGCATCTCCACATCATGAATACTTGCTAGCATGGGTTTCCACAGCCCTAGTGACATTACTTTTCTAAATAGGAAGTGATGGCAATGGGCAGGTGGGTTTGAACAGGGGGAAAAAAGTAATTAAATTAGAATTTTAAAAATACGTATTTTGTAAAGTTTGTCTTAAAATAATTTTTCTATTTCTTGTGCACAGTCGCCACTTCCTTGTTTACTTCACTTCATTTTAATCAGGATGGTATCCAGCACTATTAACCTTGAAACTACACCTGCTATGAGACATGGTCCTATAAATTCAAGAGCATTATATTCCAGCCTTGTTGGGGCTTATAGGACAAGAACACAAGGTAGATGAGGAAGGCAATTCAGATCATCTTCATTCATCCATTCAGTGAGTTCTTAACACCACCAATACCACCCTCCTCCCCCCCCACCACCCCACCCATTGTAGAATCAAACTGTTTAAATTATTCTAAAGTATTTGTCTCCCCATTTAGTCATTGTTCTTCACAATGATCACTCATAGAATCATAAAAAACCCTACAGTGTAAAAGGAGGCCATTTGGCCCATTGAGTCTGCACCAACAACAATCCCACCCAGGCCCTAACCCCATGACCTCATGTATTTATCCTTTAATCCCCCTGACACTAAGGGGCAATTTTAGCATGGCCAATCCACCTAATCTGCTTATCTTTGGACTCTGGGAGGAAACCGGAGCACATGGTGGAAACCCACGCAAACACAGGGAAAACTCCACACAGACCCGAGGCCGGAATTGAACCCAGGTCCCTGGCGCTGAGAGGCAGCAGTGCTAACCACTGTGCCACCGTGCCGCCACTCAGTAAAGAAAAAATTTGCTGCAATCTGATAAACTAAAATTATCTTCCAGTAGCTGCGACCTTGTGCTAGCTCTGCAGGCTGATTTAGAATAATCTTGCAAGTGAGGCATTGCTATATTAACTAGCTTATATGTCTCCATAATATCGCCTTTCAAATGTCTAATTTCCAGGCTGAAAAATCCAAGTCCCTATAGCCTTTCCTCATACTTATATCCCTGACATTCAGGATCAGCATCATGGCTCTTCTCAACACTGCCTTCAGCTCTTGAATGTTTCTCTTGTTTCCTGCAGACCAGAATTGGACACCGTATTCAAGATACTGTCTCACCAGAGCACATTATAGCTTGATCATTATCTCACTTGACCTATATCATACCCTTGTGGCTATATTATTCAATAACCTATCAGTTCTGTTGGTTACTGTTCTGCATTGGGGTGACATGTTTAGCATTGACCACTAAAGCACCAAGTCTCTCTCAGTTTCATCTGGCAGCCAACCAAGATGTGTTCACAATGCATCCTAGCAGGTAGAGTATCAATTTATAAATCCATCCAACGGGAGGTGGTAAAAGGGGGAGATATTCTTGGTGATGGTAAGAAACTGGAGCCTCTACCATCACTATCCACTATACAAAGCTCCTGGTTACAATGTGAACGTAAAAGCGAATGTTGTCACAGCATTTTGGACCCTTTGGGGAGTTGATTGGCTCATTCGGCTGGTCGACGTGGTTCAGATTAGTATCAACAGCATGGGGTTCAATCCCCATTTTGGTTGGCATAGATTCAGGGCCTGTCTCCTTGCCCACCATGTAGTAGAGGTTGTGATGCTTGGGTCGGACCTGCCTTCGGGCACAGAACTCAAGAAGAAGAAGATATGCAAATTGGATACCCCATCAGGCATTGAGGCAATACCAGAAGCAGTCAATACATCACATATGCATCCGCACCTAAATAAAGATAGGGTAGAGTTTTGGGTGGCGATTATTCTTTAGAAGGCAGCACAGTAGCACAGTGGTTAGCACCGCTGCCTCACAATGCCAGGGACCCTGGTTCAATTCCGGCCTCGGTCACTGTCTGTGTGGAGTCTGCACGGGTTTACTCCAGGTGCTTCGGTTTCCTCCCACAGTCCAAAGATGTGCGGGTTAGGTGGATTAGCCATGCTAAATTGCCCCTTAGTGCAAGGGGGTTTAGAAGGGTAAATGTGCAGGGTTGCAGGAATAGGGCCTGGGTGGGATTGTGGTCGGTACAGACTTGATGGGCTGAATGGCCCCCTTCTGTATTGTAGGGATTATATGATTCTTATATGATATATGAAGCTGGGCCCAGTTCTGGCAAATGACCTTCAAACAAACGTTTAAATGTTTTTTTTCAGTATTCACATTTTTTTAAATTTTAGATTTTCAGTGTGTAGATTTTCCTTTTATCTCGTGTTATTACAGAACTCATGTTCTGCCATTACGTAAATAACGACATCAAATTGACAAAGCACTCAAAAGGAACTCCAGGCAGAACATTATTACTGAACCACTTTTACTTCACTCTTCCTCCCTGAACCCAATGATAGACTCTTGTATATGTCAGTCTTGGCTCAGTGACAGAAATTTCACCTCCCCAAGTCAAAAAGCTGGGAGGTCAAGGCCCACTCCAAAGACATAATCTAAGCTGACTCTTCAATCCAAATACTGAGGAGTGGTGCACCATCAGATACACCATCTTTCAGATGACACTTTAAACCAAGTCTGACCTTTCCAGGTGTTGTAAAAAAATCCCACGGCACTATTCAAAGAAGAGGACATTTCTCCCTGGTGACTTGAACAATATTTATCCCTCAACAAATGCGAGGTGATGTAGTTTGGTAGATCCAATTCAGGTGGGAGTTATAAAATAAATGGCAGAACTATCAGGATCATAGACACAGAGAGATCTGGGAGTACAGGTCCACAGATTCTTAAAAGTGGCATCACAGGTGGAAAAGGTGGCGAAGAAAGCATATGCATGCTTGCCTTCATTGGACGGGGATGGAGTGTAAAAGTTGGCAAATTATGTTGCAGTTGTATAAAACGTTGGTTAGGCCACATTTAGAATACTGTGTCCAATTCTGGTCACCACACTACCAGAAGGATGTGGAGGCTTCGGAGAGAGTACAGAAAAGGTTTACCAGGATGTTGCCTTGTATGGAGGGTATTAGCTATGAGGAGAGACTGAACAAATTGGGATTGTTCTCCCTGGAAAGACGGAGGCTGAGGGGCGACCTGACAGAAGTTTATAAAATTATGAGGGGTATAGATACGGTGAACAGTTGGAAGCTTTTTCCCAGGGCAGAAATGCCAATTACAAGTGGGCACAAGTTCATGATAAGGGAGGAAAGGTTCAGTGGAGATGTGCGGGGAAAGTTTTTTGTTTACACAGAAGGTGGTGGGGGCTTGGAATGCATTGTCAAGTGAGGTGGTTGAGGCAGTTACATTAGCCACATTTAAGACTTATCTTGATAGGCATATGAACAAACGGGGAATAGAAGGATATAAACGGTTGGTCTAGATAGGTAAATGTGATCGGCGCAGGCTTGTAGGGCTGAAGGGCCTGTTCCTGTGCTGCACTGTTCTTTGTTCTTTAACCAACATCCAGAACAGATGAACTAATCACATATTTCATTGCAGCTTGTGGGATCTTTCTTTGTACAAACTGGCTGCAATGTTTTCTACACTGATCTTTTTACATTCAACATAATCTAAGCTTCAAAGGACTTCATTGTCTGTAAATGCATAAAATTAGAAGTTTTCTTTATTTCTTAATTAAAGATAATTAAGATGAAGATAATTGAGATAATCAGCTACTTGAATGTGACTAAACTCTTAGCTTCAGAATTGGAGATATAGAAATGGTTTAATTCCCTGATCCACTACAAACTGGGCAAAAGAAAAATCATATTTTTACTTCTTCAATCTACAAGAAATAGTGCTTAGCATTCCGGTCTGGATAGGCAGGGAATCAGGTACCAGCTGTAAATACACAGAGACAGCTGTGCTGTCAGTAACTATAATCATTATTATTACCTTCACTTCCCAGCTTTTTTTTGTGTGTTATTTATAATTGCTTTCGAGATAGATTTTCTTTCAGGGTGAAGAAGTTCAGTAAGAGACAGTATTTGGGAATGTTTTTGTTACAATTGACATGCACTAGTGGGGTTCTGGAGAAGAAAATATTTTAATTTTGTACCTCATGTCAGGAGCCAGATCTCACATAAAAAATGCCATGGAAAGTGCTACAGACTTTCATCGGTCATTAAAAAGGATGAGGACGTCCTCAATAGACGTGGATACGTGCACACTTCCCAGCAGGAGATGTTGGATAGTATTAGGAGCAAGGACCTGTTACCATATCTGATTACTCTCCTTCCATATTCCAGAGAAGACGCAGCCAATTAAACTGGCTATCATCAGCTTGCTCAGGTGAAATTAGGGATCACATTTGGGAGTTCCCTTGTCTATCTGGTTGAGGATTACATTACAGTAGTGGACCCACCAACTTAGCTATTAAAGGAAGTCCATTCTACTTACTGTTTTAGCATTTTTCAAGAAAACATAGAAATCACTGAACGAAAATCAAAAAAGGTGTCAAAGGTTGATTTTTAATCTCTTTGACTAGCTGATTTTTTTACAATGGAAACTGATGTGGGACCTAACTTTTTAAACTATTGCTAATGTTGCATTAAACTAGATATTAGTAATGATGTTTTCAGCAGGTTACAACATTGGTCCATTTAATCTACTCTTCCGACACCAGCTACCATACTATGAAACTTGTCAAGCTTGTAATATTTTCCCTAAAAGATTCTTATTCAGTTTCTCTCTTTAAAAAAAATCAGCTCTGGTTTTCAAAGAAAGAAAAGAACAAAGCAATTTACAGCATAGGAAAAGGCACTTCGGCCCTCCAAGCCTGCACCGACCATGCTGCCCGACGGAATTAAAACCCCCTACCCTTCCAGGGATTATATCCCTCTATTCCCATCCTATTCATGTATTTGTCCAGACGCCCCTTAAAAGTCACTATCGCATCTGCTTCCAGTACCTCCCCCGGCAGCGAGTTCGAGACACCCACCCAACCTCTGTGTAAAAAACTTGCCTCGTACATCTTCTTTAAACCTTGCCCCCTAGTAATTGAATCTTCCACCCTGGGAAGCTTCTGACTATCCACTCTGTCCATGCCCTTCATAATCTTGTAGACTTCTATCAGGTCGCCCCTCAACCTCTGTCGTTCCAGTGAGAACAAACCACATTTCTCCAACCTCTCCTCGTAGCTAATGCCCTCCATACCAGGCAACATCCTGGTAAATCTTTTCTGTACCCTCTCCAAAGCCTCCACATCCTTCTGGTGGTGTGGCGACCAGAGTTGAACACTATATTCCAAGTGCGGCCTCACTAAGGTTCTATAAAGCGTCAACATAACTTGCCAATTTTTAAATTCAATGCCTCGGCCTATGAAGGCAAGCATGTCGTATGCCTTCTTGATACCTTCTCCACCTGCATTGCCACTTTCAGTGACCTGTGTACCTGTATACCCAGATCCCTCTGCCTATCAATACTCATAAGCGTTCTGCCATTTACGGTAAATGCATTACCTCAGATTTGTCCAGATTAAACTCCAACTGCCCATCCGCCCAAGTCTCCAACTGATCTATATCCTGCTGTATCCTCTGATGGTCCTCATCGCTATCCGCAAATCCACCAACCTTTGAGTCTTTTTACCATCAACAAGCTGTTCCAAAGAGCTACCACAACCTCGCTTAAAAAATGTCAGATTTCTCATTATAAACTGTGTCGCCTAGTTCTCAAACACTTTGTTCAAAAGAACGTTCCTGTGCCCACATTCAACACGGTCAAGAAAACCTTAGTCTAGTTCCCTGTCTTACCCGATACTTGTTATTCTATTTGCCAGGATAAGCAACCTTTCTTCATAATTTAGCCCACAATTCAACAGCCTTGTAGGTCTCCACTGACACCCTGGCAGTGGCATTAGCAGGTTGGCACTGTCAAGGGGGTCTGGAGGGTGCAGGGCGTTTGCTGTCCCTATACCGGGGTATCTCCCTTGTTGGGGTGGGGGTAAGATCTCTGACTGGGGGGGGGAGTGGGGGTGAAGCCTCTGACCGGGGGGGGGGGGGGGGGGGGGGCGGTTGGGTCACCCTCATGCCTGAGTTTGGTGTGGGAGGGGGTGGGGGTGACAATTATATTTAGTGGAGAGTTGCCCTCCGTCGTGAAGGGCTAGGGGTGCTTCCTTGTCTACGGGGAGTTGTAATGTCCATAGTGGGCATTGGTGGGTAGACTACTGCACGCTGACACTCTGAGATTGGGACCCTCTTTAAAAGCAGCGCCAAACCTCTGTGAAGCTGGACTTGCCGATATGTTTCCCATTGGGGATTCTTTTGCCACCAAAGTGTGATTGAATCCCACCTGGTTAGTGCTGCCAGCGACAGTGGGAAACAATCCAGTGGCACCAGCACTTAGGCCAGAATTCATAGAATCATAGAATCCTACAGTGCAGGAGGAGGCCATTCGGCCCATCGAGGCTGCACCGACCACAATCCCACCCGGGCCCTATCCCCATAACCCCATGTATTAACCCTAGCTAGTCCCCCTGACACTAAGGGATAATTTAGCACGGCCAATCCACCTAACCTGCACATCTTTGGACTGGGCGAAGAAACCGGAGCACCCGGAGGAAACCCACGCAGACACGGGGAGAACGTGCAAACTCCACACAGACAGTGATCCAAGCCGGGAATCGAACCCAGGTCCCTGGCGCTGTAAAGCAGCAGTGCTAACCACTGTGCCACCCTTTTTAGGAGGCGGCTATTCGGCCCATCGAGCCTGCACCGACAACAATCCCACTCGGCCCTATTCCCATTAGCCCACGTGTTCATAGAATCATAGAAATTCTCCAGCCATTCACACAGGCAGGATCTTTCAGTCCCGCTGACAGCGCACCCCCACCTCGAGTTTCCTGGCAGCGAGGGGTGGTATCAATCTGAAATCTCATCGACAATGGCGAGACCAGAAGGTCTAGTCACCGGCGCCTGGCATGTCGCCTCCTGCCGCTGAGAAACAGGTGACGGGGAGGCCAGAGAATCCGGCCCTTAGTTTCTCATCGGGAGAATCACAGCCTAAATTTCGGTCTGTTTGATCAGAAACAAATTTGCTTAATTGAGACCAGTTGCATTGGCTTTCTGATAAATGTAAAAATAACTCCAGCGCATTCCTGCATTACCTTGGGTGCATTATCCTACAGTGCAACACAGTACTATTATTGTGTTTTTTCAAGTAAATTGAAGCTAGATAGTAAGCTTCAATTGGAGACTGGATAAACTGGATGGAAATCAATGTGCCACTTGCTCTCGCTGCACCAGTTTCACAAATAAAGTATGGTTCAAATGAGAATTGCATTTCAAACTGATTTCAGAGCTGCTCCAGTTCAAAAATAACAATATAATCACAGTGTCAGGCTCCCAGTATTCAATCTTCATCCTTGCTTTGACTCAAACATGCTTTCTTAGTGGAAATTAAAATTTACGAGTGACAGGTGTAACCACTAGGAAATATTTGCTGCTTCTGAAAATTATTAAATTTGAGCCCGAGATTGGGTCCATGGAGATTCCTTCATTCAATTAACTTATAACTCCCTTCAATAATCGATCTATGAGCAAAGATCCTCATCTTTATCTTCTCTCCTAGGAACCGGCTGAAGCACAGGTCTCCAAAGTTGAAATGTGATGAATCAGATTAGTGATTAGTTACTGCATCACCTCTCTCGCACAGACAGCTCAGACTTGAACCTCTTGAGGTGTTTAGTGGTACTAGCAATCCACAACAGCACACTGCAGGCATAGCACAAAACAATTTGCTGCCAGCCAATAAAGCCAGTTAATGATTGGATCAAAAAGCTAATTAAGACTGTCTGGTTTTTGCTTTAAACTGTAGTTGGCTGCAGCTTCTTGAAAATTCAAAACATCGGACCAGACAGAAGCAATATTCTTCCAAGTAAACTTGATAAAAAGTGTTTACACTAGAAATCTTCTCAGAATTTTTAGAATTCCTTAGAGATGCACCATCTCAAACTCAATTGAGTGTCTCAGTCTGTAAGTTGTATCCCTGGAGCTAGATTTATTTTTAACATTGGTGTATGTATTCACATTCATCAATTTCATTTGGAAATGGGGCAAACATTGTGAGTCTGTGAGGCTAATGCGCCAGGGTTCAGCTCTATGCCCTGCCTTGCGGCCAGCAGTGATCAGTACTGGGAAAAGGGGATTATAATTTCTACTGTGTGAACTGCAATTGAATAAATGGCATTTAAGGTACTTGTTTTGGTGGGACAAAGCTGAGGAATACAAATGTTAGAAGTTAGTCCTCCAGCTCTAATAGCCACATTGAAATCTATCTGAACAAAAACACTTTAATACACAAACGTGTATGCACAGAAACATAGAAAATAAGAGTAGGCCATTCGGCCCTTCAAGCCTCATCGTCCATTCATTTTGATCATAACTGATCATCAAAATCAATATCCTGATCCCCCTTCCCCCATATCTTCGGGTCCCACCACTGTCAATGGGATTTCAGCTTGATTCCACCCCTCGCTGCCAGGAAACCCGTGGTGGGGGTGCGCTGTCAGCGGGACTGACAGATTCTATCGGCGTGAATGGCCAGAGAATTCTGGCCTAAGTTCCGTTGCCAGCAAGAAAACTGGATTGTTTCCCACTGTCGCTGGCAGCGTTAACCAGGTGGGATTCAAGAGCTTGATCCATTTAGCCCCAAGAGCTATATCTAATTTCTTCTTGAAATCACAAAATGTTTTGGCCTCAACTACTTTCTATGGTAGTGAATTCCACAGATTCACCACCCTCTGGGCGAAGAAATTTCTCCTCACCTCAGTTCTAAAAGGTTTACCGCTTATCCTCAAACTATGACCCCTAGTTCTGGACTCCCCCACCATCGGGAACATTCTTTCTGAATCTACTCTGTCTAATCCTGTTAGAATTTTATAAGTTTCTATGAGATCCCCTCTCATTCTTCTAAACTCCAATGAATACAATCCTAACCGACTTAGTCGTTCGTCATATGACAGACCTGCCATCCCAGGAATCAGCCTGGTAAACCTTCGCTGCACTCCCTCTATAACAAGGACATCCTTCCTCAGATAAGGACACCAAAACTGCACACAATACTCCAGGTGTGGCCTCACCAATACCCCTGTACAATTGCAGTAAAATATCCCTCCCTATTTCTATACTCAAATCCTCTTGCTATGAAGGCCAACATACTATTTGCTTTCTTTACTGCTTGCTGTAACTGAGTGCTTACCTTCAGCGACTGATGAACAAGGACACCAAGACCTCACTGAATATCCACATCTTTCAATTTACACCCATTCAAATAATAATCTGCCTTCTTATTTTTGCTACGAAGTGGATAACCTCACAGTAAGAAGTCTCCCAACACCAGGTTAAAGTCCAACAGGTTTACTTGGTAGCACGAGCTACCAAACCTGGTGTTGTGAGACTTCTTACTGTGCCCACTCCAGTCCAACACCGGTATCTCCACATCATCTTAACCTCATATTCATCCCCATTATACTGCATTTGCCATACCTATACCCACTCACTCAGCCTGTCCAAATCAGGATAAAGCATCTCTGCATCCTCCTCACAGCTCACCCTCCCACCCAACTTTGTATCAAGTGCAAATTGGGAGATAATACATTTAGTTCCCTCTTCCAAATCATTAATTTATAATGTGTATGCAGATTTTAAGGTACCTATATTACAAATAATAGCATAAATTGGAAAGAAAACCTTCAACATTCTTGTTACAGGATCTTACCAAAGGCGAATAGAAAAAAAAGACACGGAAATTATGCTGAGTTTTACTATGACTGCGTAATGCACTTGTTTGAAATTCTTTTTGAAGTGGAAATTTGCTTATTTTTGGAAAGAATTTATCAGACACTCATATTCAATGACATATTTTCTAAGACCACAGGGTAATCTTCATCATTTGTGCAGTAACCTGGCAGAGCGCATCATCCATCCATTACAGAAGTTGATTGAAATCAGTGGGATAAAAATGGGGCTGGTTTAACAATGGGTGAGGAAATCCACCATGTCAGATTATCGTGGAGAGAAAGAAAATGGCCTTTTGTGTGGTATCAGACTCCGGTCTGTGCAGATCTATCTGACCTCACCTGGAGCAATGCTTGGAGAGCTTTAACTGTCTTCAACCCTGCGTACTCATGAAAGGTGGGGGAGGGATGATAAACCACAATTCTTGTTCTGATCACTATCTTGTGACTTTTGTTGGACAGTGCGTGCACAGGTGGCAGTCAGATGAGGAAAAGATCAAGCTCAGTTCAAAGAACAAAGAAAATTACAGCACAGGAACAGGCCCTTCAGCCCTCCAAGCCTGCACCGACAATGCTGCCCGACATAACTAACACCCCTACCCTTCCGGGGACCATATCCCCCTATTCCCATCCTATTCATGTATTTGTCCAGACGTCCCTTAAAACTCACTATCGTATCTGCTTCCACTACCTCCCCCAACAGCGAGTTCCAGGCATCCACCATCCTTTGTGTAAAAAACTTGCCTCATACATCTCCTTTAAACCTTGCCCCTCGCACCTTAAACCTATGCCCCCTGGTAATTGACTCTTCCACCCTGGGAAAAAACTTCTGACTATCCAGTCTGTCCATGCCCCTTAATATAATCTTATAGACTTCTATCAGGTCACCCCTCAACCTCTGTCGTTCCAGTGAGAACAAACCAAGTTTCTCCAACCTCTCCTCATAGCTAATGCTCTCCAGGCCAGGCAACATCCTGGTAAATCATTTCTGTACCCTCTCCAAAGCCTCCACATCCTTCTGGTAGTGTGGCGACCAGAATTGAACACTATATTCCAAGTGCGGCCTAACTAAGGTTCTATAAAGCTGTAACATGACTTGCCTATTTTTAAACTCAATGCCCTGGCCTATGAAGGCAAACATGCCGTATGCCTTCTTGACTACCTTCTCCACCTGCATTGCCACTTTCAGTGACCTGTGTACTGTACACCCAGATCCCTCTGTCTATCAATTCTCATATGTTCTGCCATTTACTGTATATTTCCTATCTTTACTAGACCTTCCAAAATGCATTACCTCACATTTGCCCAGATTAAACTCCATCTGCCAACTCTCCGCCCAAGCCTTCAACTGATCTATATCCTGCTGTATCCACTGATGGTCCTCACCACTATCTGCAAATCCACCAACCTTTGTGTCGTCCACAAACTTACTGATCAAACCAGTGACATTTTCTTCCAAATCATTTCTATATATTACGAACAGCAAAGGTCCCAGCACTGATCCATGAGGAACGCCACTTGTCACAGCCCTCCATTCAGAAACACACCCTTCCACTGCTACCCTCTGTCTTCTATGACCGAGCCAGTTCTGTATCCACTTTGCCAGCTCACCTCTGCTCCCATGCGACTTCACCTTCTGCGCCAGTCTGCCATGAGTGACCTTGTCAAAGGACTTACTGAAGTCCATGTAGACAACATCCACTGCCCTACCCTCATCAATCATCTTCATCACTTCCTCGAAAAACACGATCAAGTTCATGAGACATGAACTCCCCTTCACAAAACCATGTTGTCTCTCGCTAATGCGTCCACTAATTTCCAAGTGGGAGTAAATCCTATCTCGGAGAATTCTCTCCAATATTTTCCCTACCACTGATGTAAGGCTCACTGGCCTGTAATTACCTGGATTATTCTTGCTACCCTTCTTAAACAAAGGAACAACATTGGCTATTCTCCAATCCTCTGGGACCTCTCCTATTCAGTAAGAAGTCTCACAACACCAGGTTAAAGTCCAGCAGATTTATTTGGTAGCACAAGCCACAAGCTTTCGGAGCACTGCCCCTTCATCAGGTGAGTGGGAGTTGTGTTCACAAACAGGGCATATATAGACACAAACTCAATTTACAAGATAATGGTTGGAATGCGAGTATTTACAGGTAATCAAGTCTTACAGGTACAGACAATGTGAGTGGAGAGAGGGTTAAGCACAGGTTAAAGAGATGTGTATTGTCTCCAGCCAGGACAGTTAGTGACATTTTACAAGCCCAGGCAAGTTGTGGGGGTTACAGATAGTGTGACATAAACCCAAGATCCCGGTTGAGGCCGTCCTCACGTGTGCAGAACTTGGCTATCAGTTTCTGCTCAGCGATTCTGTGTTGTCGCGTGTCGTGAAAGCCGCCTTGGAGAACGCTTACCCGAAGATCAGAGGCTGAATGCCCGTGACCGCTGAAGTGTTCCCCAACAGGAAGAGAACACTCTTGCCTGGTGATTGTCAAGCGGTGTTCATTCATCCGTTGTCGTAGCGTCTGCATGGTCTCCCCAATGTACCATGCCTCGGGACATCCTTTTCTGCAGCGTATCAGGTAGACAACGTTGGCCGGGTTGCAAGCGTATGTACCGTGTACCTGGTGGATGGTGTTCTCATGTGAGATGATGGCATCCGTGTCGATGATCCGGCACGTCTTGCAGAGGTTGCTGTGGCAGGGTTGTGTGGTGTGGTGGTCACTGTTCTCCTGAAGGCTGGGTAGTTTACTGCGGACAATGGTCTGTTTGAGGTTGTGCAGTTGTTTGAAGGCAAGAAGTGGGGGTGTGGGGATGGCCTTGGCGGGATGTTCGTCTCATCGATGACATGTTATCGATGAAGATGAACATTTCGCCAAGGCCATCCCCACACCCCACTTCTTGCCTTCAAACAACTGCACAACCTCAAACAGACCATTGTCCGCAGCAAACTACCCAGCCTTCAGGAGAACAGTGACCACCACACCACACAACCCTGCCACAGCAACCTCTGCAAGACGTGCCGGATCATCGACACGGATGCCATCATCTCACATGAGAACACCATCCACCAGGTACACGGTACATATGCTTGCAACCCGGCCAACGTTGTCTACCTGATACGCTGCAGAAAAGGATGTCCCGAGGCATGGTACATTGGGGAGACCATGCAGGCGCTACAAGAACGGATGAATGAACATAGAACCATAGAAAATTACAGCTCAGAAACAGGCCTTTTGGCCCTTCTTGTCTGTGCCGAACCATTTTATGCCTAGTCCCACTGACCTGCACTTGGACCATATCCCTCCACACCCCTCTCATCCATGAACCCGTCCAAGTTTTTCTTAAATGTTAAAAGTGACCCCGCATTTACCACTTTATCCGGCAGCTCATTCCACACTCCCACCACTCTCTGCGTGAAGAAGCCCCCCCTAATATTCCCTTTAAACTTTTCTCCTTTCACCCTTAACCCATGCCCTCTGGTTTTTTTCTCCCCTAGCCTCAGCGGAAAAAGCCTGCTTGCATTCACTCTATCTATACCCATCAAAATCTTATACACCTCTATCAAATCTCCCCTCAATCTTCTACGCTCCAGGGAATAAAGTCCCAACCTATTCAATCTCTCTCTGTAACTCAGCTTCTCAAGTCCCGGCAACATCCTTGTGAACCTTCTCTGCACTCTTTCAATCTTATTTACATCCTTCCTGTAACTAGGTGACCAAAACTGTACACAATACTCCAAATTCGGCCTCACCAATGCCTATATAACCTTACCATAACACTCCAACTTTTATCGCTTGACAATCACCTGGCAGGAGTGTTCTCTTCCTGTTGGGGAACACTTCAGCGGTCACGGGCACTCAGCCTCTGATCTTCGGGTAAGCGTTCTCCAAGGCGGCCTTCATGACACATGACAACGCAGAATCACTGAGCAGAAACTGATAGCCAAGTTCCGCACACATGAGGACGGCCTCAACCAGGATCTTGGGTTCTTGTCACACTATCTATAACCCCCACGACTTGCCTGGGCTTGCAAAATCTCACTAATTGTCCTGGCGGGAGACAATACACATCTCTTTAACCTGTGCTTAACCCTCTCTCCACTCATATTGTCTGTACCTTTAAGACTTGATTACCCGTAAAGACTCACATTCCAACCATCATCTTGTAAATTGAGTTTGTGTCTATATGTGCCCCGTTTGTGAACACAACTCCCACTCACCTGATGAAGGGGCAGTGCTCCGAAAGCTTGTGGTTTGTGCTACCAAATAAACCTGTTGGACTTTAACCTGGTGTTGAGAGACTTCTTACTGTGCTTACCCCAGTCCCCATCTCCACATCAGACCTCCCCTGAAGCTAGTGAGGATACAAAGATTTCTCGCCATTTCCTCCCATGCCTCTCAGTATTTTGGGGTATATCCCATCAGGCCCTGGGGACTTGTCTACCTTAATGTTTCTCAAGAACCCCAATAACTCCTCCTTTTTGATCTCAACATGACTCAACAAACTATCTACACATCCTTTCCCAGATTCATCATCCACCAAGTCGGACTGGAGGCAGGTTGCTAGCGGAGTGCCACAGGGATCAGTGCTTGGTCCTCTGCTCTTTGTGATTTTTATTAATGACTTAGAGGAGGGGGCTGAAGGGTGGATCAGTAAATTTGCTGATGACACCAAGATTGGTGGAGTAGTGGATGAGGTGGAGGGCTGTTGTAGGCTGCAAAGAGACATAGATAGGATGCAAAGCTGGGCTGAAAAATGGCAAATGGAGTTTAACCCTGATAAATGTGAGGTGATTCATTTTGGTAGGTCTAATTTAAATGTGGATTACAGGATCAAAGGTAGGGTTCTGAAGACTGTGGAGGAACAGAGAGATCTTGGGGTCCATATCCACAGATCTCTAAAGGTTGCCACTCAAGTGGATAGAGCTGTGAAGAAGGCCTATAGTGTGTTAGCTTTTATTAACAGGGGGTTGGAGTTTAAGAGCCGTGGGGTTATGTTGCAACTGTACAGGACCTTGGTGAGACCACATTTGGAATATTGTGTGCAGTTCTGGTCACCTCACTATAAGAAGGATGTGGAAGCATTGGAGAGAGTGCAGAGGAGATTTACCAGGATGCTGCCTGGTTTGGAGGGTAGGTCTTATGAGGAAAGGTTGAGGGAGCTAGGGCTGTTGTCTCTGGAGTGGAGGAGGCTGAGGGGAGACTTAATAGAGGTTTATAAAATGATGAAGGGGATAGATAGAGTGAACGTTCAAAGACTATTTCCTCGGGTGGATGGAGCTATTACAAGGGGGCATAACTATAGGGTTCATGGTGGGAGATATAGGAAGGATATCAGAGGTAGGTTCTTTACGCAGAGAGTGGTTGGGGTGTGGAATGGACTGCCTGCAGTGATAGTGGAGTCAGACACTTTAGGAACATTTAAGCGGTTATTGGATAGGCACCTGGAGCACACCAGGATGATAGGGAGTGGGATAGCTTGATCTTGGTTTCAGATAAAGCTCGGCACAACATCGTGGGCCGAAGGGCCTGTTCTGTGCTATACTGTTCTATGTTCTATGTCCTTTTCTTTGGTGAATATTGATGCAAAGTACTCATTTAATACCTCGCCAATTTCCTTTGGCTCCATCCATAGATTCCCTCCCCTGCCCTTGAGTGGGCCAACCCTCTCCCTGGCTACCTCATTGCTCTTTATATACGTATAAAAAGCCAATTGTGATAATTCCGGTAGTTGACTAGCCTTCCACCATTCACAATCTAGAGTCAGATAAGAGCAGCAAGGGGATTGGTCTTCATTTTCTGTTTGTTCCTTCTGTTTTCAAAAAAACTACCGGCGGAATTTTCCCAAAAAGAAACTAACGGTGGAATATTCCTGCCCACCCGTCGCGGGGATTATGGCGGGTAGGACAGAGAATTCGGTGGACTATGTAAAGGGCCATTGACCACACATGGGAATTTCCGGACCTGGGGCGTGCAGCTGGAAAATTCCGCCCTAAGTGTCATAACGGTGAGAACACCAGACCAATCTTCGCTGGTCCACCATGCGTACTCCGAACCGCAATGGTCCCACACTCAGTCACTTTTTTGGGAGAGTGGTGAGTTGCACTGCTAGTGGGGAGCCCAATGCAGAGCACTCAGTCACCAGTTCACAAGGGCATCCCAATCTCACAGTCATAGAAATCATAGAAACCCTACAGTACAGAAAGAGGCCATTCGGCCCATCGAGTCTGCACCGACCACAATACCACCCAGGCCCTACCCCCATATCCCTACAGATTTACCCACTAATCCCTCTAACCTACGCATCTCAGGACACTAAGGGCAATTTTTAGCATGGCCAATCAACCTAACCTGCACATCTTTGGACTGTGGACAGTGGACAAACTTTGGACAGTGAACTGGGAGACCTCCTCCCCTCCACCCCCCCCCCCCCCAAGGATATCAGGGTACCCCCTCATCGGCACGTGCTCTCCCACCCCCTCACTGACATGGATGTTGCTGGCATTCGGGTCCTTCCGATGGGTCCCCTTACCTGACCCCGGCATACCCCACATCATGCTCCCCATCATGCCCCCATTATGCACTCTTCATGCGCCACCCCTGCATGAGTCCCTGTCATAGCCCTTCAAAACGCCCTGCATTACGACTTCCCCCATCAGAGCCCCAACTCAGGCCTTGCCCCTCACTCAGGCCCTGCCCCTCACTCAGGCCCTGCCCTCCACTCAGGCCCTGCTCTCCACTCAGGCCCTGCTCTCCACTCAGGCCCCGCCCTCCACTCAGGCCATACCCCTTTGGCAATGCCCAACTAGCACTGCCAGGATGGCTAGTGGCCTTGCCCCCAACCACCCAGGGGCTTCAATGGACTTCCGGTCACCAGTGTGGCTATCGCGCCTGGTCTCTGCTAGTGGAGACCAGTAATGATCCCTGCCCATGTGATGTCCCACCAGAGAGGTGGGAACATTCTGGCAGGAAGGAAACGATCACGTGGCAAACTTGCTAATGAAATTGAACTCAAGTCAATCTCATGCTAATCACCCTCGTGCCCTTTCTGGGGCGATTCGTTTTGCGCAAGTAGAAAGGGGCCAGGACAATTGCAAACTGTTTGGCGCTGGGGGCGGAACTGATTTTTGGGCCACCTGTAGAGGATCAGTACAATCTACACCAGGCATGGCAAGGTTCGAAAATCACATTCACTTATTCTATTCGCTCTAACAGTCTTTTTCATCGAATTGCTGCAGTGTAGAAGGAGGCCATTCAGCCCATCTGCACCAACAACAATCCCATCCAGGCCCTATTCCCGTAACCCCATGAATTTAGGTAGCTAATCCCCTTGACACTAAGGGGCAATTTAGCATGGCCAATCCACTAACCCACACATCTTTGGACTTTGTGCAAATAATTAAGATAGTCATAAATACTGGCAATATATTGCAGCATAATCTCATTAAAATGATTAAAATCATTCATCATTTGAAATATCATTGATTTTAATCTCAAAATCTAAGAGGTTATGAACCTAAACTGCTTTTGGCCTTTCCCACTACATTCATAAATACAGTCAATGCACAAGACAAAAGAGTGGCAATTCTTTCCCCCAAATTTGTTACCAAATTTGATTGCCAACTTTCACACACTTTCTATTCAGCCTGAGGATGTAGCAGTTTGGAAAGCAGAATCGGCTCCACCTTTAACAATGCTGTTCCGTCATTTAAGTGATAGAAGGTGCTTTTCTAAATGCCAAGACTGCTCTGTACTAGCTTATCCTTCCTGGCGTTCCTCCCTGGGATCTTTGCGGTTTGTAATATATGTAAATAATTTGGAGGAAAATGTAACTGGTTTGATTCGTCAGTTTGCGGACGACACAAAGTTGGTGGATTGGCAGATAGTGATGAGGACCATCAGAGGATACAGCAGGATATAGATTGGTTGGAGACTTGGGCGGAGAGATGGCAGGTGGAGTTTAATCCAGACAAATGTGAGGTAATGCATTTTGGAAGGTCAAATACAGCTAGGAAATATACAGTAAATGGCAGAACCTTAAGAGTATTGATAGACAAAGGGATCTGGGTGTACAGGTACATAGGTCACTGAAAGTGGCAATGCAGGTGGAGAAGGTAGTTAAGAAGGCATACGGCATGCTTGCCTTCGTCGGCCGGGGCATTGAGTTTAAAAATTGGCAAGTCATGTTGCAGCTTTATAGAACTTTAGTTAGGCTACAGTTGGAATATAGTGTTCAATTCTGGTTGCCACACTACCAGAAGGATGTGGAGGCTTTGGAGAGGGTACAGAAAAGATTTACCAGGATGTTGCCTGGTATGGAGGGCATTAGCTATGAGGAGAGGTTGGAGAAACTTAGTTTGTTCTCACTGGAACGACAGAGGTTGAGGGGCGACCTGACAGAAGTCTACAAGATTATGAGAGGCATGGACTGAGTGGATAGTCAGAAGCTTTTTCCCAGCATGCAAGTGTCAATTACTAGGGGGCATAGAACATAGAAAAGCTACAGCACAAACAGGCCCTTCGGCCCACAAGTTGCGCCGAACAATTTCCTTACCTTCTAGGCTCATCTATAACCCTCTATCTTACTAACCTCCATATACCTATCCAAAAGTCTCTTAAAAGACTCAATCGAATCCGCTTCCACCACCACTACCGGCAGCCGATTCCACGCACCCACCACCCTCTGAGTGAAAAACGTACCCCTAACATCTCCTCTGTACCTACTCCCCAGCACCCTAAACTGTGGCCTCTTGTGACAACCATTTCAGCCCTGGGTAAAAGCCTCTGAGAATCCACTCTATCAATACCTCTCAACATCTTATAGACCTCTATCAGGTCACCTCTCATCTTTTGCCTCTCCAAGGAGAATAGACCTGGCTCTCTCAACCTATCCTCATAAGGCATACCACTTAATCCCGGCAACAACCTCGTCAATCTCCTCTGCACCCATTCTATGGCTTCCACATCCTTTCTGTAATGAGGCGACCAGAACTGGGCACAGTACTCCAGGTGGGGTCTGACCAGGGTCCTATACAGCTGCAGCATTATCTCCCGATTTCTAAACTCAATTCCTCTATTGATAAAGGCCAGTATTCCATACGCCTTCTTAACCACAGCCTCCACCTGCGACGCTGCTTTGAGCGTCCTATGAACCCGGACCCCAAGATCCTTCTGATCTTCCACACTACCAAGCGTCTTACCCTTAATATTATATTCTTCCATCCTATTCGACCTGCCAAAATGAACCACCACACACTTATCTGGGTTGAAGTCCATCTGCCACTTCTCTGCCCAGTCTTGCATCTTATCTATGTCTCGTTGCAACTGCTGACATTCCTCGACACTATCCACAACACCTCCAACCTTTGTGTCATCAGCAAACTTGCCAACCCATCCTTCCACTTCCTTATCCAGGTCATTTATAAAAATCACAAAGAGCGAGGGTCCCAGAACAGATCCCTGGGCCACCCCACTGGTGACCGACCTCCACTCTGAAAAAGACCCATCTACAACCACTCTTTGCCTTCTGTGGGCAAGTCAGTTCTGAATCCACAAAGCAACATCCCCTTGTATCCCATGCCCCTTCACTTTCTCCATAAGCCTTGCATGGGGCACCTTATCAAGCGTCTTGCTGAAATCCATATAAACCACATCTACTGCTCTTCCCCCATCTAAGTGTCTAGTCACATCTTCAAAAGACTCAATCAGACTCGTAAGGCATGATCTGCCTCGGACAAAGCCGTGCTGGCTACTTCTGATCATACTATTCCTTTCCAAATGTTCATAAATCCTGCCTCTCAGGATCTTCTCCATCAACTTACCTGCCACTGAGGTTAGACTCACCGGTCTATAATTTCCTGGGCTATCTCTTCTCCCTTTCTTGAATAACGGAACCACATCCACCATCCTCCAATCCTCCGGAACCTCTCCCGTCTCCATTGACGATGCAAAGATCATCGCCAGAGGATCAGCAATCTCTTCCTTCGCCTCCCACAGTAACCTGGGGTACATCCCATCCGGTCCTGGCAATTTATCTAACTTGATGCTTTTCAACAGCTCCAACACATCCTCTTTCCTGATGCCCACATGCTCAATCTTCTCAGTCCACTGCAAGCCTGCACTGCAACTACCAAGATCCTTTTCCACTGTGAATACTGAAGCAAAGTATTCATTGAGTCTGTTATTTCAACCGGTTCAATACAGACTTTCCCACCGTCACATTTGATAGGTCCTACTCCTTCACATCTTATCCTCTTGCTCTTCACATACTTGTAGAATGCCTTGGGGTTTTCCTTTATCCTGTCTGCCAAGGCCTTCTCATGTCCCCTCCTGGCTCTTCTAATTTCCCTCTTAAGTTCCTTCCTACTAGTCATATACACTTCTAGATTTCTAACATTACCTAGCTCCCTGAACCTTTTGTAGGCTTTTCTTTTCTTTCTGACTAAATCCGTTACAGCTTTCGTGCACCACGGTTCCTGTAACCTACCATAACTCCCCTGTCGCACCGGAACATTCCCGTGCAGAGCTCCAGACAAATTTTCCTTGAAAATTTGCCACATTTCTTCCATAGATTTCCCTGAGAAAACCTCCTTCCAATTTATGCCTCTAATTTCCTGCCTAATAGCATCATAGTTGCCCTTACTCCAGATAAACACTTTCCTAGCTCGGCTGATCCTATCTCTCTCCAATGCTAGTGTAAAGGAGATAGAGTTATGATTACTATCCCCAAAATCTCTCCCACTGATTGATGTGACACCTGCCCAGGTTCATTCCCTAATATCAAATCAAGCACAGCCTCTCCCCTTGTAGGCTTATCCACATACTGTGTCAGGAAGCTCTCTTGAACACCTCTAACAAACTCCTCTCCATCTAAGCCCTTTACCCTAGGGATATTCCAATCGATATTTGGGAAATTAAAATCTCCCATCAAGACCACTCTGTTATTATCACGTCTCTCCAGAATCTGCTTCCCAATCTGCTCCTCCACATCTCTGCTACTATTGGGCGGTCTATAGAAAACACCCAGTAAAGTTACCGACCCCTTCCTGTTCCTAACCTCCACCCACAGAGATTCCGTAGACAATCCTTCCGTGGCATCCATCTTTTCTACAGCTGTGACACTATCCCTGATCAACAGTGCCACTCCCCCACCTCTTTTGCCTCCTTCCCTGTCCCTCCTGAAACATCTGAAACCCGGCACTTGAAGTATCCAGTCCTGTCCCTGAGATAACCAAGTCTCTGTAATGGCCACCACATCACACTTCCAAGCAGCGATCCATGCTCTAAGCTCATCCATTTTGTTCACTATACTCCTTGCGTTAAAATAAGCACACCTCAACCCTTCGGTCTGAGAGTTCCCCTTCCCCTTCACCTGCCTATCCTCCCTCTCACACTGCCGACCAGCCCCTCTTATTTTTACTCTAACCTCCTCTCTCCCATTCACCACATTTTGATTCCCACCCCCCAACCATTCTAGTTTAAACCGTCCCAAGTAACCTTAGCAAACCTTCCCGCCAGAATATTGGTCCCCCTGGGATTTAAGTGAAACCTGTCCTTTTTGAACAGGTCACACCTGCCCCTAAAGAGGTCCCAATGATCCCAGGAAACTGAATCCCTGCCCCCTGCATAGATTTACGGTGCGAGGGGCAAGGTTTAAAGGAGATGTATGAGGCAGATTTTTTATGAGGTGGAGATGCCGGCGTTGGACTGGGGTAAACACAGTAAGAAGTTTAACAACACCAGGTTAAAGTCCAACAGGTTTATTTGGTAGTAAAAGCCACACAAGCTTTCGGAGCTGCAAGCCCCTTCTTCAGGTGAGTGGGAATTCTGTTCACAAACAGAGCATATAAAGACACAAACTCAATTTACATGAATAATGGTTGGAATGCGAATACTTACAACTAATCAAGTCTTTAAGAAACAAAACAACGTTGTTTTGTTTCTTAAAGACTGGATTAGTTGTAAGTATTCGCATTCCAACCATTATTCATGTAAATTGAGTCTGTGTCTTTATATGCTATGTTTGTGAACAGAATTCCCACTCACCTGAAGAAGGGGCTTGCAGCTCCGAAAGCTTGTATGGCTTTTGCTACCAAATAAACCTGTTGGACTTTAACCTGGTGTTGTTAAACTTCTTACTGCAGATTTTTTACACAGAGAGTAGTGGGTGCCTGGAACTCATTGCCGGGGGAGGTAGTGGAAGCGGATACGGTGGTGACTTTTAAGGGGCGTCTTGACAAATATATGAATAGGATGGGAATAGAGGGATATGGTCCCCGGAAGGGTAGGGGGTTTTAATTCAGTCGGGCAGCATGGTCGATGCAGGCTTGGAGGGCCAAAGGGCCTGTTCCTGTGCTGTAATTTTCTTTGTTCTTATTGTAGTGTCTATTTTATTGACTGAGTTTGGTTGAGGTTATTCTTGAATAAATTATTTTTAAATTAACTTTGACTCTCTCTCTCTTTCTCTCATCGTTCATCTTGGTGAGTCACTAAAAAGCCAGAACATAAATCCGGGGTACAGAACCGTAAAGGGACCGAGCTCATCAAAACTGCTCACTCAAGAGGGTCTACTGGTCAGGAATAAACAGTGGTTCCTCTCTCTCTCTCCTTCTTGTGAAGCTGTCCCAGTGTGGCACTTCTGGGTTATATTTTACTACCTACAAGAAAGAGAGACACACGGTCATAGGTGGCAGCCAGGGTAACTCGTGTGGCATAAGGGTGAGCTCACTGGTCAGGAATAAACAGTGAGGCTTTCTCTCTCTCTCTCTCTTGCGAAGCTGTCCCAGCGTGACACTTCCAGGTTGTGAGTTGAACACCGGCAGGAGAGAGAAACCCACAGTTATCAGTGGCATCCGAGACCAGTCTGTGTGGAGAGTAAAAGGACCTTTACACAATGGCGACCGCGACAGGGTCTCGGTGGGCTGGCATATGTGACTTACCAGGAGAGAGAGAGAGATCCAAAATGGAAGAGAGGATTTCCTCTTATTTATTCAAGAAAATAAACTTAACCAAACCATGGGTTTTAGTGCCTTCTGGGGCTGAGCAGCCAGCAGCTGCAGCTGAGTGGACAGAGAGCAGGAATCATGATAAGAACAAAGAAAAGGCAGTCTAAGGCAGCCTGGAGATGCAGCATTCAGTTGAGTGCAGTACTGCAACACCTAGCTCACTGCATAGAAGCAATTCAAAAAACAGTTCATGTGACATGTGCATAAAGACAAAGCCAGGATCAAGAAAAGTTAATTTGGTCCATCACGCTGGTTACATCGAGAATCCAAAAATGTTTATTATGGGCTTTCTCTTTCCCACCAGGTTCCCTGAATTCCTTCTCCAGGGAGAAAAAAAGCAAGGAGAAGCATCAGCAATCTTGCACCGTTTAAAGTAGAACAACCAGTTCCTAGATACTTCAGAGGAAAACAATGAATGTCGAGGTACAGAACATCTTGAGATAGATAATCAATAATTGGTCAAAGATATGTGATTGCAGGAAGGTTTTAAGGAAAGACTGGAGAGGTAGAGAGGTTTGGGGGGGGAATTCCAAAGCCTGGAACTATAGTCTTCAAGGCTGATCATAGGAAAAGGGTTGCACTCAAGGCCGGAGCAAGGAACTAAGAGTTCTGGGAGCGGGTGTGTTGGGGAGAAGATTACAAAAATAAAGAGGGATGAATCCATAAAGGGCTTTAAAGTAACTTTAAATTCCTCAATACCCTTTCTCAATAAATATCGATCCAGCTCTCTTTTAAATACCGGCAGAGGGGAACATTTGACCATTCAGTTTAGAATCTGTGTAATTAGTACTTGCATCTTCTATTCTAGTCCATAAGACCATAAGACCATAAGACATAGGAACGGAAGTAAGGCCATTCGGCCCATCGAGTCCACTCCACCATTCAATCATGGTTGATTTCAACTCCATTTACCCGCTCTCTCCCCATAGCCCTTAATTCCTCGAGAAATCAAGAATTTATCAATTTCTGTCTTGAAGACGCTCAACGTCTCGGCCTCCACAGCCCTCTGTGGCAATGAATTCCACAGACCCACCACTCTCTGGCTGAAGAAATTTCTCCTCATCTCTGTTCTAAAGTGACTCCCTTTTATTCTAAGGCTGTGCCCCCGCGTCCTAGTCTCCCCTGTTAATGGAAACAACTTCCCTACGTCCATCCTATCTAAGCCGTTCATTATCTTGTAAGTTTCTATCAGATCTCCCCTCAACCTCCTAAACTCCAATGAATATAATCCCACGATCCTCAGACGTTCATCGTATGTCAGGCCTACCATTCCTGGGATCATCCGTGTGAATCTCCGCTGGACCCGCTCCAGTGCTAGTATGTCCTTCCTGAGGTGTGGGGCCCAAAATTGCTCACAGTACTCCAAATGGGGCCTAACCAGTGCTTTATAAAGCCTCAGAAGTACATCCCTGCTTTTGTATTCCAAGCCTCTTGAGATAAATGACAACATTACATTTGCTTTCTTAATTACGGACTCAACCTGCAAGTTTACCTTTAGAGAATCCTGGACTAGGACTCCCAAGTCCCTTTGCACTTTAGCATTATGAATTTTGTCACCGTTTAGAAAATAGTCCATGCCTCTATTCTTTTTTCCAAAGTGTACGACCTCGCACTTGCCCACATTGAATTTCATCAGCCACTTCTTGGACCACTCTCCTAAACTGTCTAAATCTTTCTGCAGCCTCCCCACCTCCTCAATACTACCTGCCCCTCCACCTATCTTTGTATCATCGGCAAACTTGGCCAGAATGCTCCCAGTCCCGTCATCTAGATCGTTAATATATAAAGAGAACAGCTGTGGCCCCAACACTGAACCCTGCGGGACACCACTTGTCACCGGTTGCCATTCTGAGAAAGAACCTTTTATCCCAACTCTCTGCCTTCTGTCCATCTTAAACAATCTGCTGATGTCAACTTCATCTACATCTTTCACCATGTCCTCCCTCAGTCTTTCCTCCATGAAAGTGAATTTAGTTCTGTGAACCTTTCTTCATAATTTCACCTCTTCAAAGCCTAAACTCTATCTCACCTATAATGCCCTTTGAGGTCCAATGACCCAAACTGCACAACATTTTCCAAGTTCATCCTCACCGTAGATCTATATAAAGCCTGTAAGAGTTGTGCTGACTTGCAATCCAATACCTTCCAGGTGTACTCCGATATTTGATTTGTCTGATTCATAACCACCCTTACATTGACTGAACTCCTTCAGGGCATGATCAACGAACACTGGCTTACTCAGAATCTTTGAACAGGTCCCCAGCTGCTTACCACCAGAACCAAGTCTAATTTGGATTTGTAAAACCGCTCAGCAAGAATCATTGGAAATATTGTTGTGCATTTTTACTTCTTTTTAAACAAGCTTTTCTCTACTTCATCAAAACATGCACTTACCTTCACCGTCTTCAATTGTCCGTTATGACCTTGTCGTAAGTTTGAATGGAAAGGAAGTCCCCATTCGGCCCATCGACAGCACTTCCTGCTTTGCTCAGACTCGTTCCAAACACAGAATCTATCTCTTGCTCGAACTTTCCATAAAGCTCAGACTGAACACAAACCAGTTAATTCCATCTAGACTCCCCAGAGTGAGCTTGTGTGTTGCCAAGCAGATGAGGTAAGCATATTTGGCAAACTGGAACCAGTGCTGAATTGTTAGTCGTCAGTGTTTTGGTAATGACTGAGGTGCCATAATCCACAATGATGAGCTGCAGGTGCTTCAAGGGACTTGCCATAATATTACTGGAATAATAAGTTCAATTTTGTCTTTATTTCCCTCTTTTTTTTTTGAAAACATATATAAAGAAAAAAATAACATCAAAGTTGTTATGTTCCTATTGTCATAAAACTATCTTTACACTTGTTCATGGTTTGGCACAGATTTTTGCAAGTAGTGCATGTGTTATTGTACATTATCAGCGGTGGAGAAGCTCTACTGCTCTTTAGGGCATAGAGCCAGCAGTCTTACTAAGATACTTAACTTTTCAAGATACACAACAATTACATCTCTTCTAATTCCAGCACTTCCATTTTTTTTTGTTTGATCACTGACAAGGCCTCTGAATAATTCTTCTTTTGTGAAACATTATCCCGAAGAATAATAAACATAAGCGCAATTGTTCTGCTGGAAAAAAATTAATCTTCTTCAAACATAGGTAAAACTCAAAAGGCCCCATTTTTACTGAGAGCAAACTGCAGTCAGTTTTCCTGCAGGGAAACAACCAAATAATTTATTCCACGGTTCAAAGGGTTTCAATTTTTTTTTTGCAGAAGCTGTAGAAAATGTAGAGAGTCTACTAAAATGTTGTCAAGGATTAAGAAAAAACCGAAGAAGTGAAATAGCAGTACTAATGGCAACCATGTTAATTATATCACAGCCAAGACAGAACAAAAGTTATCCCTCAATTAGTTTGCCATTCTAGGAGATCTCATGCAAATAATTCCTTTCGAAAGGGGGGAGGGGGAGGGGGGGAACTGCCTCTGGCATGCAATTCGTGCGTCAAAAAAGAGGGGTGGGGGAATAAGGGGGCAGTGCCTGGGCTTAGAAGGTGCTGGGAAAGCAAAGGATGCATCACAGCCACTGTAGTGCTGTATTACCTCAGTTTTTCAAGAGAGGCTGTCACAGATGGGTTCTTGTGCTGCTGTTCGCGCTCTGCTCTCTTTACCTTACTCTTTTCATCCCCTGACAATTTTAATGTTGCTTTGTGGCGGTACATTTTTTTGTGGATGGGACCATTACTGGCAGGAATACTTGAAGTATCAGAGCTTCTGTCAAAAATGCCACCTCGCATGCCAGAACTGAAATGAAATTCATTGTTAGGACCAGTTGGTGCAGCGATATGAGGAACTGTGGATTTTGCAGGATTTTTGTTACTTAAGGCCTTGGCTGTTGCTCTCCGGTTTTTAGCAGGCAAAGAACTATTTGATTTCTTTTTGGATTCTGACATTGTACCACCCAAAATGTTCAAAGTTTTCCATTTCAGGCTGTTCACCTCGAGCGACTGGCATGTACCCGAGGTAATGTTATGACCCCCAGGGCTCCAGATTGGTTCAATAGAAGCCATCATAAAACGTTGGACTTCGGCCATTCCGGAGGCAATATTCGAAAGTATGTTACTGGGTTCTTCAAATTCTCTCTGATCGTCAACCAGGAGATTATTACTGTTTGCTACACTCTGCCCAGACCAACCAACATTGGCCCTTTTACTCAAAGGCCAGGAGCTATTGCCCCCATTTTGCTTTCTACCCCGTGCAGCAGCAGGACCGCGATGCGGAAGAGTCTCGTGAAGCAGCTGAACAGAAGGTGATATGCTGTTTTTGTTGACAAGCGCATCCAATGACTTGCTGTTTGCTGAAGGCAGCAGTGCCTGATCATTCCGTTTAGCGTGTGTTGCACCAACTGATTTTTTGGAGTTTTTGGAAGTGCCAGGACTCTGACGCGAATTACTTCTGCTTTGAGTTTTCTCGGTAACTTTCGCAGATTTTGGCTTCCTTGGTTTCTTGGCACCTTTCGGGACTGAGCTTTGGTTTGGGCCCACATGCTTACTTGAGGTGTTTCTCTTCTTAGCTTTTTGTCCTCTGATACTGTTATTTAATTTCAGCATGCCAGTCTGTTTTTCAAATGAGTTTGTTTCCGCCATCTCACTGGTGTCTTCATTATTAAAGGTATGAAACTGAAATTGATGATTATTCAAAATAAATGTCTCCGTAGATTGATCATGTGCCTGGGGTACTGTACCCCATTTCATTTCACTCGCATCTCCAAGCATTGCCTGGGCATGCTCCTGAAAGTCTTTGGGTTTGCCTGACGTTTTGACCTCTGGTCCCACTATTTCAGGCGAAAGGTCGGGTGTGATTGGCGGGGAAATCTCAGACAGTGTCACTTGCCTGAATCGATCGGGGGTGAAGTTTGAGATGTCGAGAAGATCAGCAGATTCCTTTAGAGGTGCAACTTCATCAACGCTCTGCTGAATTACAAGCTTGGGGCTGCAATGGGCTAAAAAGTCATCGCTCATATCATCCTCGCCATCATTTTCACATGACTTCAAACTTAAAGAGCTAAAATTATTGGCGCTTGCTGACAAAGAACCCACTGAATCAAAACTGATGAGTCTGGTGTCATCTGGAGCTACTGAATCTCGATGGAGCTGAAAATTGCCATCACCGTCTTCTATTATGCATGATTGATAGCTGGTATTTGACTGCAATGGCTGGTTATGGGAATAATTCTTGCTGAGCACAAGTTCATCGCTGTCTATTTCTATCTGTTGATAATTGTCATTAACGGTTCTTGAAAGATTAGTGCCTTCTATTGGTAGTGACACTACACCAACCATACTAGTCGACAGAATGGCAGGCGCTCTGCCAATAGCTGAATACTCTGACTTTGTGTGCCACAACTTTTCAAAGCTCTGTTTCTCCTCCTGGTAAAGAGGAGACTGCTGCTGTTCCGATTCGGAGGGAGGGGACATTACACAACTTTGCGTGAGGTTTGAAGGGTTGAAATGATTCAGTGGCTTGGAAGCAACGGCAGAATGATGTGGAAAGTAGGAGAGCCCAGTATGGCTTATGGAATCGGATGCATCCAGCAGTGTCTGTAAATACCCCCCAGGGATTACTTGCACAGTAGATGCAGCATTAGCAGATGGCACAGGCTTCTCAGGAGAGCAGGTGGCGGGTGAAAAAGTAGAATTCTTAGCAGCAGCCTTTGCGTGGCACGATTTAGATAAATGGGAGTTGTCTGGGACGCAATGAATGGCATTAGTCAGAAGGCTACCTGAACTATTCTGTCTTGTTTCAGCTGAATCCACCTCACTTGTATTTGTCATTGTCTCAATGTCATTATTAACTGCCATCTTGATCTTTTTGCTGGTGTTTTTCAGTTTGGCTTCTGCTTTTAATTTCAGTCTTTTTAGTCTGCCTTTCTCCTTTACTCGGTTGTCAAACTTTCCTTGCAACTTACTTCTCATCGAAGCAGTCCCTGATGCAATGTTGGTGGAGCACAAGCCATTTGCACAGCTAGGGATTTCTACTGCAACTGTCTGGGCATCTACAAAGTTCAT
Source organism: Mustelus asterias (assembly GCF_964213995.1). NCBI lineage: Eukaryota > Metazoa > Chordata > Chondrichthyes > Carcharhiniformes > Triakidae > Mustelus > Mustelus asterias. The sequence continues at coordinate 145,961,440 of NC_135804.1, forward strand.
CTCTTCTCTATCCTCATAGGTCAGTCTTTTAGTTTCAACCGGATCAAAAGAGCACTCGATCTGCTTGTTGGGCCCCAGCTCAAGTCGAACTCTACGTGCCCTGTGTCTGTTTGCAATTTGTTTGCTTTTCCTCTTGGCAGGATGAGCAAGAAACACATTAGACACTGCACTATTTAAATGTGGCCTCTTCCTTCTTTCAGTAGGCACTGACAACAGATGCTTAGATTGTTTTTGGCACCAAAATTCCTTTAAAGGTGCAAGTTTTTCATATTTACCTAGTGCTTCAGCAGTCAAGTTGACACTTGTCTGGGTGGCATCAATTTTACTGACTTTCACTCGCATATCCTTCTGACCTTTGAACCTATTAATAATGATATATTTAATAATAACTGGCGGTCCTCTCCGAGCTGACTTTCGGCGCTTTCGTGGGCACCATTCATCATCATCTTCCTTCTTAGGACCATCTGCTGGCCATTCCTTCTTTCCCGAAATCTTTTCACTTTCTATAGAGTCAACATCGTACAGGTAGTCATCACTATACCGTACTTTCCTTTTGGCACGTAATGCATAATTTAGTTGACCAGAGCAATTTGCATTTTGTCTTGCAAGATACCTAATACTATCCATGTTGCCTTTAATGGTGTCATACGAGGAATCTGTTCCATAGCTGTCATCACTGTACTCTCCTGAATCTTCTACGGAATGGTTGGTTTCGAAGAACTGATTTCTTTTCGAAGTTGCATACAGCTTTACGTCCACAGTGCTACCATATTTTTGCATTCCCGCCCTCTCTTCTGATGGGTCGTCCTCATCCCAGATGTCAATCTCATCAGATTTGATTTGTGAGGGATCGGAGTTCATTTTCACGGACGCTTTGCCCTCTTTTTTTGTGCAATTTGAGATGACATTAGGAAAAAAGCTTAACTGTGCTTCTTCCTGAAGTACATTCGTCTTTTCCCTGACATTGTCTTGAAAGGATTCGTACCTAATCTTTAAAGAGCAGACATCGCTGCTCAGAGTTGACTCATCATCAAACATGTAATTGTCCACCTCTTCCTCTGCAAAAAGATTGACTGAGAGCTCATTCTTTGAGCACAGGTCAAGCAGTTCTATTTTGCTTTCGCTAATAAAAGACTCAAAATAAGCCCAATCCTGGCTAGGATTCGATAATAAAGCTTCCTCGCCATTGCATTTGTCCAGCAGTAATCCTTCATAGTAATGTTTTTGGGTAATATCTTCCGACTCACTGTCAGATTTCTCCACATCTCTTTTGTCTGTAGTCCTAGATTTGTGCACAGTAAAGCTTAACAGTTGGTCCGAAAGCAGCTGATCCCCGTATCTTGCACTTTCTCCTGAACTCATGCACTGAATCCCTATATCAGAGGCTGAACAGGTGTCACAATCCTTGTTCATGTCACCTATTTTCATGCTGATTCCAGGTTCCGCGTCAATGCTTTCTTTTGACTCAATGAAGCAGCCCAAACAGGTTCTGCTCTGTTGCATCAAGCAGTCGTCAGACAGCGACGAGATGCCTTTGGGCTCCATATACCTGAATGGGGCTTTGTCAGAATCCTCTGGTACGGACAAATAGCTCACGCCCTTTGTAACACAAGACGTAAGGGAAATGGCATGCGTGGAGGAATCATTTGAAGTATGCTCAGGCACATCAGCTAGTCTTAGAGGAGAGGGTGGGTCCAACAGGCAGGCCTCTTTTGAAGTAGGTAAAGATGACACCCTGTGGCCTAGTTCATTTTCTTTTGGTGAAATGAAAGATGATAAGGTAACTGCAACATCTGCTGCATTGTAAGACTTCATAAGTTTCCCTGCACCACATGATTCTACATGGAAGGAAAAAAAGTTAAATAATTTCAATACACAGTAATACAGTTCCCATTTTAGACAATGCACATAAACAGTTTAAAGTACATGACTAAAGAGAGATAAGAAAAATTACACAAAATGTCTTCCATCTTAAACCAAGAGGAATAATTTTGGCATTGGGGGAACTGAAGTAGCCCGCATATAGAATTTATTATTGCTATCAACCTACAATTATCTCGATAGAAACTGAGAGGATGTAGCAGAACTTGTTAAAATCTCATTATGATTATAGCTCCGTTTTCACCCAGGCTCCAATTCAGTGTTATTCTGAGAATTATTCACTCATTTAATTTGTTAATTAATCTTTCATTAAAACGTGTCATTGGGGCAAAAAAAAAATGAAAATGATCACAGTTTTGAAAGACTAATCACCTAAGTAACTATGGATGTAAACTGTGAAATTTTAAACAGACTGGGATCTGCTTTCATAACACAACAATAAAAAGGGAAGCTTTGAGCAGAATGCTAATTCTGCTGACCATTATGTTTCAACCACTTTTATCCGTATGCATTACAGTTTATATATTATATATGCTATCTATATGCACATACATATATATAATTGTCTGTATCATATGCATACCAAGTCTTAAGCCAAGTGGCATTATGTAAAACAAGTGTAAAGGAGGAAATAATTGGGTTCGCAGACACTTAAAATGATATACATTCTGCACATATTGCTATATTTGCTTATGTGTCCACATTGATAATGGAAGTTACAATGTTATTGTTAATGTTATGTCAATGTTATCACACCCTCTCACCAATGGTGCTGCTGTGATAGGATATGCGCAGGGGCAGAGTCAGGACTTTTATTATAGCATGACAAGATAACACAAGACATTTTCATTAAATTGTGGACAAAACAATTTACCAGGGAAAAAAGTTGAGATTCAATGTGCACAAACATGATATTAATTGATATCCTATAGTTTAGATTGAGTATGAATCATAGAATCTCTACAGTGCGGAAGTAGGCCATTTGGCCCATCGAGTCTGCACCGACAACAATGCCACCCAGGCCCTATCCCCGCAAACCCACATATTTACCCCCCCTAATTCATATATTCAGGTAAAGTGGGCTTTGAAGACATTGAACAATTGGGTAGGGGAGCATGGGCATGATTCAGTCCCCATTTTAAAGTCAAACATCTTCATCATAAACTCCTATGCCTGCCTATCAACGGGTGGCACAGTGGTTCGCACTGCTGCTTCACAGCTCCAGGGACCTGGGTTCGAATCCCGGCTCGGGTCACTGTCTGTGTGGAGTTTGCAAATTCTCCCCGTGTCTGCGTGGGTTTCCTCCGGGTGCTCCGGTTTCCTCCCCACAGTCCAAAGACGTACGGGTTAAATTGATTGGCCATGCTTAAATTGTCATTTAGTGTCAGGGGGATTAGCAGGGTAAATATGTGGTGTTACGGAGATAGGGCCCGGGTGGGATTGTTGTCAGTGCAGGCTCAATGGGCCGAATGGCTTCCTTCTGCGCTGTAGGGATTCTATGCAATTCTATTCCATATAATGCAAACTCCATACGTAAACATGTTGTGCAGTGTTTCTCCATCCTAACTATGGTCAGTATCTGCATTGGGACAAGGTGTAATTAAAGCATGACTCAGGCAGATCCCATTATGTGTGGACATTGGAATTTATAATGAAATGTGTTTTCAGGAAGAACATACAGACTAGAGTTTTGATATCTTGCAGATGGATATTAAAATTAAAAATTCTCAGCAGCTCCTCAGCAGCAAGAGAAGCAGTGAATCTTAATAAAAACTATTCATTTTCAACAGACACAGTTATGTGGTCAACCTGAAGAAACTGCTGGAATATATTAAAATAAACTGGCAACCCAAAGGCCCCTGCTTTAACCAGAATTTTGAAGCTTAGCACTGTTTGGGAATGCTTAAACGTGCAGAAGATTTGAACATTATGTTTTGTCCCCAATGCTACAATGGTGACAAACAATTAAAGACTTCAAAGCCAATATGCATCCTTGACAGAAACCCAACATGGTCTTCACTTTTGATTTAGGTCAAAAGGACTCTAAAACAGTTTAACAATTTTTTGAAGATAAGGCAATAGCGTAGTCTACTATTAAAAAAATACCAAACTGTGGCACAGAGCAGCTGACGGTTTACACCCATGGCGATGATCCTGGTGTTAGTTATGCTATCAGAAGGTTTAGTGAGCCAGTAGCAGAAAACATCATCACAGAGAAAAGATGAAAAATTGGTGACTAAGTTCTCAACTGATTCCATCTCCTAGCGAGCGGTCATGGAGCAGAATTGTGGGGGTTTGGGAAGAGAACGCGATGCCAAGATTGATACTGAAGAATTAAAATAAGAAATATTCTCTTGGTCAACTTTTAAAAAATGTTTTCTAATTTACATTTTTGCAATTTAGTTTCATGGGTCATTTTTTTTCTGCTCAATAAGTTATTGGTGCAGTGAAACTGAGTACTTCTCTACTTTAATATTAAAGCAATGTACTGCCAGTACTGGAAATTGGAAGTAAAAACAAAAAGGCTAGAAAAACTCAACAGATCTGGCAGCATCTGTGAAGAGAGAAACAAAATTAATGTTCAAAGTCTGCATGATTCTCCTACAGAGCTGGAGAGGTAGAGATGTGATGGGTTTTATGCTTTTGACAAGTGGAGAAGTAAAATGACAAAGGTGTCATGGACACAAGACAGAGGCAGTGTTAACGATAATTCTAAAGACTAAAGCAGGTGTTGGTAGCAGTCGAATGGTCAGATAGTAGAACATGTTAACAGCAGAACAAGGGTGAGTGCTCTCTGAGAATGAAACATGAGAACAAGACAGACTGCCACTTGTGGGGGAAAAACAAAAGAATATCAAAGTCGAAGACAGAGTTCATGGTCTAAAGTTGTTTAACTCGATGCAGAGTCCAGAAAGCTGTGAAATGCCTAATGAAGTGCTTTTCCGAGTCAGGATGGTGAGTGATTTGAAGGGGAACCTCCAGGTGGTGGTGTTCCCAGGCATCTGCTGCTCTTATTCTTCCAAATGGTAGTGGTCATGGGTTTGGAAGGTGCTCCAAAGGAACTTTGGTGAGTTCCTGCAGTATATCTTGTAAATGGTACATACTGTTCATTGGTGGCAGAGGGATTGAATGTTTGTGGAAGGGGTAGTACTCAAGCTTCTTGAGTGTTGCTGTAGCTGCACTCATCCATTACACTCATTCCGTTACACACCTGACTTGTCCCTTGTAGGAGGTGGACAGATTTTGGGGAGTCAAGAGGTGAGTTAATTAGTGCATGATTCCTTGCCTTTGACCTGCTTTGCCAGCCACAGTATTTTAATGGTTGTCCACTTCAGTTTCTGGTCAATGGTAACTCCCAGGATGCTGATAGTGGGGGATTCAGCAATGGCAATGTCATTGGATGTGAAATGGCAATGGTTAGATCCTCTCTTGCTGGAGATGGCCATTGCCTGGCACGTGTGTGGCATGAATGTTACTTGCCACTTGTCAGCTCAAGCTTGGGTATTTTCTGGCTCTTGCTGCATTTGAACATTGACTGCATCAGTATCTGATGAGTTGATCCTGAATATTGTGCAGTCACTAGTGAACATCCCCACTTCTGACCTTGTAATAGAAGGGAGGTCAGTAATGAAGCAGCTGAAGATCGCTGGGCCTCCTGGGGAACTCCTGCAATGATATATTGAAGTTGAGATGATTGACCTCCAATAACTCTCCACCAACCATCTTCCTATGTAACAAGTATGACTCTAACTAGTGGACAATTTGCCCCCTGATAGCCATTGACTCCAGTTTTGCTAGCGCTCCTTGATGCCACTCTCAGTCAAATGCTTTTTTGATGTCAAGGGCAGTCATTCTCACCTCACCTCTGGCATTCAGCTCTTTTGTCCATGCTTGAACGTTTGAACCAAGGCTGTAATGAGGTCAAGAACTGAGTGACCTGGTGGAACCCAACGTGAGCATCCGTGAGCAGCTTATTGCTGAGTAAGTGCTACTTGATGGCATTGTTGATGATCCTTTCCATCGCTTTGTTGGTCATAGAGAGTAGACTGATGGAGTGATAATTAGTCAGGTTGGATTCGTCCTTCTTCTCATGTACAGGACATACCTGGACAATTTTCCACATTGCCGGGTAGATGCCAGTGTTGTAGCTGTACTGGAACAGCTTGACTAGGGACATAGCAACTTCTGGAGCACAAGTTTTCAGTACTATTGGTGGAATATGGGTACCCCCGTGGCACAGTGGTTAGCACTGCTGCCTCACAGCGCCAGGGACCTGGGTTTAATTCTGGCATTTGTGACTGTCTGTGTGGAGTTTGCACGTTCCCCTGTATCTGCATGGGTTTCCATTGGTTGGCCATTCTGTGGTCTGGCATATCCCCACTCTACCATTACCACCTCGCCAGGGATGAACCCTGGTTCAATGCAGAGTGCAGGAGGATATGGCAGGAGCAATACCAGGCATACCGAAAATGAGGAGTCAACCTGATGAAGCCACAAAACAGGACAGATGCCAAACAGCGAGTAATAGACAGAGCTAAGAAACCCCACAACCAACGGAACAGGCCAATTCATGGCTGGATGTGGCAGGACTGCAGAGCTTAGTAAGTTTGCAGATGACACTAAGATTGGTGGCATAGTGGACAGTGAAGAAAGTTATCTCCAATTGCAACGGGATCTTGATCAATTGGGCCAGTGGGCTGACGAATGGCAGATGGAGTTTAATTTAGACAAATGCAAGGTGATGCATTTTGGTAGATTGAACCAGGGCAGGACTTACTCAGTTAATGGTAGGGCGTGGGGAGAGTTACAGAACAAAGAGATCTAGGCGTACATGTTCATAGCTCCTTGAAAGTGGAGTCACAGGTGGACAGAGTGGTGAAGAAGGCTTTCAGCATGCTTGGTTTCATCGGTCAGAACGTTGAATACAGGAGTTGGAATGTCTTACTGAAGTTGTACAAGACATTGGTAAGGCCACATTTGGAATACTGTGTGCAATTCTGGTCACCCTATTATAGAAAGGATATTATTAAACTAGAAAGAGTGCAGAAAAGATTTACTAGGATGCTACCAGGACTTGATGGATTGAGTTATAAGGAGAGGCTGGGTAGACTGGGACTTTTTTCTCTGGAGCGTAGGAGGCTGAGGGGTGACCTTATAGAGGTCTATAAAATAAGGAGGGCCACAGATCAGCTAGATAGTCAATATCTTTTCCCAAAGGTAGGGGAGTCTAAAACTAGAGGGCATAGGTTTAAGGTGAGAGGGGAGAAATACAAAAGTGTCCAGAGGGACAATTTTTTCACACAGAGGGTCGTGAGTGTCTGGATCAAGTTGCCAGAGGTAGTCGTAGAGGCGGGTACAATTTTGTCTTTTAAAAAGCATTTAGATAGTGACATTGGTACGATGGGTATAGAGGGATATGGGCCAAATGTGGGCAATTGGGATTAGCTTAGGGGTTTTAAAAAAAAGGGCGGCATGGACAAGTTGGGCCGAAGGGCCTGTTTCTATGCTGTAAACCTCTATGACACTATCTGATCCGTTGGTTGTGGGGCTTCTTAGCTCTGTCTATTACTTGCTTCTTATGCTGTTTGGCATCTGTCCTGTTTAGTGGCTTCATCATGTTGACTCCTCATTTTTGGGTACACCTGGTATTGCTCCTGCCATATCCTCCTGCACTCTGCATTGAACCCTGGTTAGGTGGTAATGATAGAGTGAGGGATATGCCAGGCCACAGATTGTGGTCAAGTACAATTCTGCTGCTACTGATAACCCATAGCTCCACATGGATGTCCAGGTTTGAGTTCCTAGATCTGTTCAAAGTCTTTCCCATTTAGCATAGTGGTAGTACCACACAACATGCTCGTGGGTACCCTCAGTGTGAAGACAGGACTTTGTCTCGACAAGGACTGTGCAATCATTACTCCTACCAATGCGGTCATGGACAGACACATCTGCAGCAGGCAAGTTGGTGAAGCTGGGGTCAAGTATATTTTTCCCTCTTGTTGGTTCCCTCACCACCTGTCACAGTCCCAGTCAAGCAGCTATGTCTTTAAGACCCAGCAGGGTCGGTCTGTGGTGGTACTACCAAGCCACTCTTGGTGATAGACACTGAAGTCCCCCACCCAGAATACATTCTGTGCCCTTGCCACCCAAGTGGCATTCAACATGGAGGAGTACTCCCTCCCTACTGTATACCACTGTGCTGCAATCTCTGCTGGGTCTGTTCTGCTGGGTACACAGGACATACCCAGGGATGGTGATGGTGCTGTCTGGAACATTATCTGTAAGGTATGATTCCATGAGTATGACTACGTCAGACTGTTCCTTGACTAATCTGTGAGACAGCTCTCCCAAGTTTGGCACAACATCCCTGGATGTTAGTAAAGAGAACTTTGCGGGGTCGACAGAGCTGTGTTTGCCTCTGTAAATTCCAGTGCCGAGGTTGATGCCGGGTGGTCCGTCCGTATTTAAGGGTCAACCACATTGCTGTGGGTCTGGAGTCACATGCAGGCCAAACCAGATAAGGACGGCAGGTTTCCTTCCCTAAAGGACATTAGTGAACCTGGTGGGTTTTTACGACAATTGACAATGGTTTCATGGTCATCAGTTGACTTTTACTTCCAGATATTTTCAGTTTTATAAATTTCCACCATCTGCCGTGGTGGGATTCAAATCTCAGGTTTCCTGAGCAATATCCAGGGTCTCTGAGTTACTAGATGAGTGACCACATCACTGTGGCCACCGCGTACCAAAAGGTGGCTCCTGTGTGAGCGGCTATGCAGTCGCATGGAGGAGCCATGAGGATGTTGGTGGAAGGCATGAGTTGGCATTGAGTTGGTGTGTCGGGTATAATCAAAGGAGTTCTGCAAGGTGGTCACCCAGTCTGTCTTTTTTTTTCCCTTCCTTTTTTCTCACTCTCAATCCCCCTATCTCACCTCCCCTCTCTGCCACCACCCCCATCCCCCCATGTCAGTTTGTGCCTTGTTCTCAGGTTTTGCTCTCAAAGAGCACTCTCCTTTGTTCTGCCGTCAACACATTGTGCTATCTGGCCTTTACGCAACCTTTAGGTTGCTATGAGCATAGATTACTACTTTAAAAAACTGGATTAACCAAAAGTTTACAAATATTATCAGCAATGATCCAAAGCTAACCTCCCATTGCGATAACATTACCATTTTCACAGATATACTGAGCTATACCACAAAGTGATTCATCCCTTTTCAAGCTCTTCCTTGCCAACTCACCAGTTTGTTTTCCAAATAAACTCTAGAGTTCAACCAACAGGTTTCTTTAAATGTAGATTGTTAAAACATTTCCTCTTAGCATTCACTCTTCTGTCATTGTATTATAAGAAGTCTGAGAATGTTTAGAGAGAACACAAAGGGTCATTTCCTCTGATATGTTCTCCCCTTTCAAAATTTCCCAACTCATCAGACCTTTCTGGTTGCCCTGAATTGTGCAATTTTCACTCCGAGGAGGTGAGTGCTGAATTAAGTGGGACTTGCTGACCCTGGAAGCAGAGCAAATGCGGCCATAGGGTGGGTGGGTGCCACTCATAGAATTATAGAATCCCTACACTGGAGAATGAGGCCATTCGGCCTCCACCGACAACAATCCCACCCAGGCCCAATCTCCATAACCCAAGCATGTATCCTGCTAATCCCCCGACACTAAGGGAAAATTAAGCATGGCAAATCGACCTAACCCACACATCTTTGGACCATGGGAGGAAACCGGAGCATGCGGAGGAGACCCACGCAGACATGGGGAGAACATGCAAACTCCACACAGGCAGTCACCGAACGCCGGAATTGAACCCAGGTCCCTGAGCAATGCTAACCACTGTGCCCATACTCAATCCCAGCTCACAACCCTCACTCACCCCAATGGCTCATCATACCTCCATACCAACTCAATGCCAACTCATGCTCTCCACCAACCTTCTCATGGCCCCTCACTTCTTCCATGCCAACTCCATAGCTACTCATGTTGTATCTGCCATGGGCAGACCTTAGAAGATAGGAACATAGAACATCTTGAATTAGGAGCATAGGTAGGCAAATTAAGCCCTTCGAGCCTGCTCCCCCATTCAATCAGATCTTGGCTGATCTTTCCCTGATCTCAAATCCACTCCCCACCAGAAGCCACTTCAGAAGCCTTGTGAAGATGAAAAATATAAACGTCTAACAATCTAATATAGCTCCCACACATAATTGATAGTGAAATAAACTCCCATTCATAGAATCTTCACTGTGAAAGACAGTTTTGAGATTAAAAGTTCCCAGTTAAAGAAAAGTGAAGAACAAATGTAAATCCTCAGAAGCTAAGAATCACCGTAAACCTATTTCAAATAATTTGAATGTCTACTTAAAGGACAGTGTAAAGTATAGCTGTGAACGGTATTCTTGGAAGAAAGGAGATATTTGTTTTGTGGTTTTAAGTATAAGTTGCCGACAAAGATAATGTTGAGTGAAGTGTGTTTTTAGTTTTTTGTTACAGTCGAAGTCTTAAAATGTGAAATCTTATCATGTCATTCTTTCAGCTGTTAACTGGAGGTTCGAATTTATTTTTAAAGTTATCAGTCTCTGTGGAGTTCCTAACCATAATAATAGCCCTTGGGGAAATATCAACCAAGAATTCTAGAACAGATGCTGCTGTTTTTACTAACCTGCAGCAGATGGCCTGTCAATAAAACCAATCTAGCGCGGGTTTTTTGTAAAATCGGTGACACCTGCAGTCTGTTTCTTTTAAAAATCTTCAGATCATGACAGTTATACAAACCTCATCTGCCATTCAAGAGCGCTTGCATCTACCCTATTAATTCATCACTCCCACACTGTGGGTTAGAACAGACAAAATGGAGTCCGCTGAAGTCGGTTCAAATGGCCCGACTGAGTTCAGGTTTTTCGCCCATCCACCACTAATATTGGATCTGTCCGACGTTCCCATAATGGAATCCTGCCCATCATTTTTAAAGGTGTGCAGAGATTTGATGATGAAAATCAGGACCCGTGAGAGTGACTGCATTTTAAAGTTGGCAATAAGGTTTTTGGAACTTCCTGAAAGGTATGATATAAATGTCAGTTCCCTTTTCTTCCTGTGATGGCACCCAGGAAATCTACCACTGAAACTGTTTATAACAGTAAATAAAGACTTTTTCTGCCTGATGGTTATAAAGTTTATTTATTAGTGTCACAAGTAGGCTTACATTAACAGGGCAATGAAGTTACTGTGAAAATCCCCTAGTCGCCACACACAGGTGCCTGTTCGGGTACACTGAGGGAGAATTTAGCATGGCCAAAGCACCTAACCAGCAGGTCTTTCAGACTGTGGGAAGAAACCGGTGCACCTGGAGGAAACCCACGCAGACACGAGGAGAACGTGCAAACTCCGCACAGACAGTGACCCAAGGTCCTTGGCGCTGTGAGGCAGCAGTGCTAACCACTGTGCCGCCTGGTAGGTCCTACAGGAGAAGGACTCCACCACTTGAAATCTGTCTGCCTCATCAGGAATCTTGCCCGAAAGTATAGATAAGTAAAGTAAAGTTTATTTATTAGTCACAAGTCAGGCTTACATTAACACTGCAATGAAGTTACTGTGGAATTCGCCACAGTCCAGCGCCTGTTCGGGTCAATGCACCTAACCATGTAGGAAGACATTATTAGCAAGCAACCAAATTGATTGAGAAAATCATCCAAATGTCTCAGGTGCCTTTGATGCATTGTTCAACTTCCTATTCTCGAGTAAGGTCACTTTTAAGACTTTTGTTAAAACGTACATCATGGAAACAGCAACATATGTCAAAGTTTTGGCACATTAAAAAAAAATCTGCAACAGGGATTGAATAATTTATGAACTCATTGACATACCTGCTGTTTCCATGTTCTGTGCTCGACAAACATGAAATATTGGCTGGGTTTAAATTCTCCCTGTAAAGTTAGCCAAAGTATTGTGAGCCTGCATCATGCTGGTGCCCATGCACTGTTTATATCACTGTCACCAACAGTTTTCAGAAAGGTTCTCCTGCAAAAACAAAATCAAAGCATTGTTTGGCCAAAGGAACAATAAAAAGGAAATACATTAATATTCCAGCCATTCATTTTTTTTCCCCCTACTTACTTTAGATTTGTAGATAGAACGTAGAACATAGAACAGTACAGCACAGAACAGGCCCTTCGGCCCACGATGTTGTGCCGAGCTTTATCTGAAACCAAGATCAAGCTATCCCGCTCCCTATCATCCTGGTGTGCTCCATGTGCCTATCCAATAACCGCTTAAATGTTTCTAAAGTGTCTGACTCCACTATCACTGCAGGCAGTCCATTCCACACCCCAACCACTCTCTGCATAAAGAACCTACCTCTGATATCCGTCCTGTATCTCCCACCACGAACCCTATAGTTATGCCCCCTTGTAATAGCTCCATCCACCCGAGGAAATAGTCTTTGAACGTTCACTCTATCTATCCCCTTCATCATTTTATACACCTCTATTAAGTCTCCCCTCAGCCTCCTCCGCTCCAGAGAGAACAGCCCTAGCTCCCTCAACCTTTCCTCATATGACCTACCCTCCAAACCAGGCAGCATCCTGGTAAATCTCCTCTGCACTCTTTCCAGCGCTTCCACATCCTTCTTATAGTGAGGTGACCAGAACTGCACACAATATTCCAAATGTGGTCTCACCAAGGTCCTGTACAGTTGCAGCATAACCCCACGGCTCTTAAACTCCAACCCCCTGTTAATAAAAGCTAACACACTATAGGCCTTCTTCACAGCTCTATCCACTTGACTGGCAACCTTTAGAGATCTGTGGATATGGACCCCAAGATCTCTCTGTTCCTCCACAGTCTTCAGAACCCTACCTTTGACCCTGTAATCCACATTTAAATTAGTCCTACCAAAATGAATCACCTCACATTTATCAGGGTTAAACTCCATTTGCCATTTTTCAGCCCAGCTTTGCATCCTATCTATGTCTCTTTGCAGCCTACAACAGCCCTCCACCTCATCCACTACTCCACCAATCTTGGTGTCATCAGCAAATTTACTGATCCACCCTTCAGCCCCCTCCTCTAAGTCATTAATAAAAATCACAAAGAGCAGAGGACCAAGCACTGATCCCTGCGGCACACCGCTAGCAACCTGCCTCCAATCCGAAAATTTTCCATCGACCACCACCCTCTGTCTTCGGTCAGACAGCCAGTTACCTATCCAATCGGCCAACTTTCCCTCTATCCCACACCTCCTCACTTTCATCATAAGCCGACCATGGGGGACCTTATCAAACGCCTTACTAAAATCCATGTATATGACATCAACTGCCCTACCTTCATCAACACACTTAGTTACCTCCTCAAAAAATTCTATCAAATTTGTGAGGCACGACTTGCCCTTCACGAATCCGTGCTGACTATCTCGGATTAATCCGCATCTTTCTAAATGGTCGTAAATCCCATCCCTAAGGACCCTTTCCATCAATTTACCAACCACCGAAGTAAGACTAACCGGTCTATAATTACCAGGGTCATTTCTATTCCCTTTCTTAAACAGAGGAACAACATTCGCCATTCTCCAGTCCTCTGGCACCATCCCCGTGGACAGCGAGGACCCAAAGATCAACGCCAAAGGCTCTGCAATCTCATCCCTTGCCTCCCAAAGAATCCTAGGATACATTTCATCAGGCCCAGGGGACTTAGCGACCTTCAGTTTATTCAAAACTGCCAAGACATCCTCCCTCCGAACATCTATTTCCTCCAGCCTATTAGCCTGTAACACCTTCTCTTCCTCAAAAACATGGCCCCTCTCCTTGGTGAACACTGAAGAAAAGTATTCATTCATCACCTCGCCTATCTCTACTGACTCCATACACAAGTTCCCACTACTGTCCTTGACCGGCCCTAACCTCACCCTGGTCATTCTTTTATTCCTCACATAAGAGTAAAAAGCCTTGGGGTTTTCCTTGATCCGACCCGCCAAGGACTTCTCATGTCCCCTCCTAGCTCTCCTAAGCCCCTTTTTCAGCTCATTCCTTGCTAACTTGTAACCCACAATCGAGCCATCTGAACCTTGTTTCCTCATCCCTACATAAGCTTCCCTCTTCCTTTTCACAAGACATTCCACCTCTTTCGTGAACCATGGTTCCCTCACTCGGCCATTTCCTCCCTGCCTGACAGGAACATACCTATCAAGGACATCCAGTATTTGTTCCTTGAAAAAGTTCCACTTTTCATTAGTTCCTTTCTCTGACAGTTTCTGTTCCCAACTTATGCCCCCTAATTCTTGCCTAATCGCATCATAATTACCCCTCCCCCAATTGTAAACCTTGCCCTGCCGTACGGCCCTATCCCTCTCCATTGCAATAACAAAAGACACCGAATTGTGGTCACTATCTCCAAATTGCTCTCCCACAACCAAATCTAACACTTGGCCCGGTTCATTTCCCAGTACCAAATCCAATGTGGCCTCACCTCTAGTCGGCCCATCCACATATTGTGTCAGGAAACCTTCCCGCACACACTGCACAAAAACTGCCCCATCCAAACTATTTGACCTACAAAGGTTCCAATCAATATTTGGAAAGATAAAGCTGCATCTTAAGCTATTCAATGTCTGTCAATAGGATCAGGATAAGCTCCTAATTCACAGCGTAGAAATCAAAATTGCAACAACTTTTCCCACTCCATCATGATCAAGTCCAAAGATTTGCAAATTAGGTGGATTGGCCATGATCAATGTGCGGTGTTACAGCATTAGGATGGGCGATTGGGCCGAGGTAGGGTGCTCTTTTGGAGGCCATGATGTGGAGATGCCGGCGTTGGACTGGGGTAAACACAGTAAAAGGTCTCACAACACCAGGTTAAAGTCCAACAGGTTTATTTGGTAGCACAAGCCACTAGCTTTTGGAGCGCTGCCCCTTCGTCAGGTCAGTGGGAGTTCCGTTCACAAACAGGGAATATAAAGACACAAACTCAATTTACAAAATAATGGTTGGAATGCAAGTCTTTACAGGTAATCAAGTCTTAAAGGTACAGACAATGTGAGTGGAGAGAGGGTTAAGCACAGTTTAAAGAGATGTGCATTGTCTCCAGCCAGAACAGTTAGTGAGATTTTGCAAGCCCAGGCAAGTCGTGGGGGTTACAGATAGTGTGACATGAACCCAAGATCCCGGTTGAGGCCGTTCTCATGTGTGGGGAACTTGGCTATCAGTCTCTGCTCAGCGACTCTGCGTTGTCATGTGTCGTGAAGGCCGCCTTGGAGAACGCTTACCCAAAGATCAGAGGCCGAATGCCCGTGACCGCTGAAGTGTTCCCCAACAGGAAGAGAACACTCTTGCCTGGTAATTGTCGAGCGGTGTTCATTCATCCGTTGTTGTAGCGTCTGCATGGTTTCCCCAATGTACCATGCCTCGGGATATCCTTTCCTGCAGCGTATCAGGTAGACAACGTTGGCCGAGTTGCAAGTGTATGTACCGTGTGCCAGGTGAATGGTGTTCTCACGTGAGATGATGGCATCCATGTCGATGATCCAGCACATCTTGCAGAGGTTGCTGTGGCAGGGTTGTGTGGTGTCGTGGTCACTGTTCTCCTGAAGGTCGTTTGCTGCAGACAATGGTCTGTTTGAGGTTGTGCAGTTGTTTGAAGGCAAGAAGTGGGGGTGTGGGGATGGCCTTGGCGAGATGTGGTGAGATGTTTGTCTTCATCAATGACATGTTGAAGGCTCCAGAGAAGATGTCGTAGCTTCTCCACTCCAGGGAAGTACTGGACGACGAAGGGTACTCTGTCCACCGTGTCCCGTGTTTGTCTTCTGAGGAGGTTGGTGCAGTTTTTCGCTGTGGCGCGTCGGAACTGTCGACCGATGAGTTGAGCGCCATATCCTGTTCTTATGAGGCATCTTTCAGCGTCTGGAGGTGTCTGTTGCGATCCTCCTCATCTGAGCAGATCCTACGTATACGGAGGGCTTGTCCGTAGTGGATGCCTTCTTTAACGTGTTTAGGGTGGAAGCTGGAGAAGTGGAGCATCGTGAGGTTATCCATGGGCTTGCAGTACAGTGAAGTGCTGAGGTGACCACCCTTGATGGAGATGCGTGTGTCCAAGAATGCAACCGATCCCGGAGAGTAGTCCGTGGTGAGCCTGATGGTGGGATGGAACTTGTTGATGTCATCATATAGTTGTTCCAGTGGTTGTTCACCATGAGTCCAAAGGAAGAAAATGTCATCGACGTATCTAGTGTTTAGCATCGGTTGAAGGTCCTGTGCGGTGAAGAGGTCTTGTTCGAACACAGCGAAAAACCGCACCGACCTCCTCAGAAGACAAACACGGGACACGGCGGACAGAGTACCCTTTGTCGTCCAGTACTTCCCTGGAGCGGAGAAGCTACGACATCTTCTCCTGTCCCTTCAACGTGTCATTGATGAAGACGAACATCTCGCCAAGGCCATCCCCACACCCCCACTTCTTGCCTTCAAACAACTGCACAACCTCAAACAGACCATTGTCCGCAGCAAACGACCCAGCCTTCAGGAGAACAGTGACCACGGCACCACACAACCCTGCCACAGCAACCTCTGCAAGACGTGCTGGATCATCGACATGGATGCCATCATCTCACGTGAGAACACCATCCACCAGGTACACGGTACATACACTTGCAACTCGGCCAACGTTGTCTACCTGATACACTGCAGGAAAGGATGTCCCGAGGCATGGTACATTGGGGAGACCATGCAGACGCTGCAACAACAGATGAATGAGCACCGCTCGACAAGAACCAGGCAAGAGTGTTCTCTTCCTGTTGGGGAACACTTCAGCGGTCACGGGCATTCGGCCTCTGATCTTTGGGTAAGCGTTCTCCAAGGCGGCCTTCATGACACACGACAACGCAGAGTCGCTGAGCAGAGACTGATAGCCAAGTTCCGCACACATTAGGACGGCCTCAACCGGGATCTTGGGTTCATGTCACACTATCTGTAACCCCCACGACTTGCCTGGGCTTGCAAAATGTCACTAACTGTCCTGGCTGGAGACAATACACATCTCTTTAAACTGTGCTTAACCCTCTCTCCACTCACATTGTCTATACCTTTAAGACTTGATTACCTGTAAAGACTCGCATTCCAACCATTATTTTGTAAATTGAGTTTGTGTCTATTTATGCCCTGTTTGTGAACAGAACTCCCGCTCCGAAAGCTAGTGGCTTGTGCTACCAAATAAACCTGTTGGACTTTAACCTGGTGTTGTCAGACTTCTTACTGTTCTTTTGGAGGGTCAGTGCAGACTTGATGGGCTGAATTGGCCTCTTCTGCACTGTAGGGAATCTATGATTCTAATTGAACTGATTAATGTGGATACCTCAGTACTCATTAAGAATGAATTATGCATTTTGCATCATTTTGGTTTCCCACTTGTACTCACCGCACCTCTAAAGACCTAAAAAAAACAGAACCAGTCTTCCTAATGCTTGGATAACTTAGCTAAATGGGAATGGTCTTGTGAACAAAAAGGGAAAAGGTGAGTCGATTCTGTGCAGCTGAGGCTTGTCACAGCTTGCTTCACAATGCTTGGATTTAATGGCCGCTTCCAATCATTCAAGTCCATGTTCTTTTCAACCATTTCTGGAATGATTGAGTGAATTTGTGGTTGAGTGGCAGCTACCAAGCAAAGGATTATTGCAAATTCAGTCATTCTAAATTCTAAGCAGTCTTGTCCTTTGCTAAAGAGCAGAAAATCTTACTCAGGAATGCAATGTTATCATACCCGTGACAGGATTAATGGAACTTGGTGACAGCCACTCATTATCCCTAAACCAAAAGGTTTTTTTTCTTTCTCTAGGTTAGAACAAAGCAGGCCACCTAATGTTTTTACTGTTTTTGATCATCTAAATAAAGCAAAGAAAGCAAAGACTGTTATACTCTATCAAATTAAGGACGTCTGCCAACATAGTGCAGTTTTCACAATGAGTTCCTCGCATTATAGAAATGAAAGCAGCGATGAGCAAAACAGCGCACTATGCAAGAATTACCAGGGAAGAGGTCACTGATAGTGCCCTGGATCCAGGTGAAGTTAAACAAGAAACTGAAAACAAATTCTGTCACAGCTTCTATTGTGGACATTTCCGTCAATGTCAAGGTGAGGTTTCTCGAATTCTGCAATTCTCAATTGACAGCGCTTAATTTAAAGTTTATTTATTAGTGTCACAAGTAAGGCTTACATTAACACTGCAATGAAGTTACTGTGAAAATCCCCTAGTCGCCACACTCCGGCGCCTGTTCGGATACAGTGGTTGGTACTGCTACCTCACAGCACCAGGGTTCGATTCCTGGCTTGGGGACTGTCTGTGCAGAGTCTGCAACAGGTGTGCTGGTTAGGTGCGTTGGCCATGCTAATTTTGGCATGGAGAATTTAACACGGCCAATGCACCTAACCAGCAGGCCTTTCGGACAGTGGGAGGAAAGCAGAGCACCCGGAGGAAACCCACGCAGACACGGGGAGAACGTGCAGACTCTGCACAGACAGAATCTTAGAATTCTAGATGCCGTTTACTGTCACTGAGATTTACTGCTTCATCCGAGGAATTTAGAAATCAAATTTTACGTAGAGAGCAGCTGCATCCATTCTCCCGGTTCATAGCAATCAGTATTTTGCTTGTCACCACAGAGGACAGAATGAGAGGAGCAATCAAAAGGTGTGAAACTTCAGGGGACTCTTCTCTTTTCTGTGACTTGAGAAAATAGAGTCAGAATTTTTCCTTATGGAGGAAGAAATGTTTTTGCTACAAATGGCATTTGCACAGGGAGTGATGTAATTGTTTATCATTGAGAAGCAGATGCGAAGGGTCGAGGTCGCTAAGTGCAAGGCATTACCAAGGTTGAAAAGAGCGAAAGAGATGAAATAAACCAGGGAATAGGAACTACAAAGCACCAACCCTGGGTGCTTCAATGGGGGTATTGATAGGTGCTTCTGGATGAATGCGCTATAATGAACTAAAAGGACTCTTTTCTCCATAATTATTTTGCAATCTTATACAAGCCTGAGCATTGGAGGAGGAAGAAAGATCAAGAGGGGCAAGGAACTCCAGTTCTGAAAAAATAAGCTAGGGTGAGGCATCTCTGCAATGAGTCTGAGGGGATCAGCCATGAGCTTAGTGAAAGGCGGGGCAGGCTTGATGGGCCTGGTGGCCTACTCCTGCTTCGGTTTCATGTGTTCTTGTGACACAGGGAGAAGAACTCAAATCTGCAATTTGAAAATAGCGAGGCAGAAAAGTTCAGAGGATCACCGAATGTTACAGTCTTAGTGGAATTAAGAGAAACAAGGAAAGTTGCAACATATATAACCCGGAGGCTGGAAATGACAGCAGGAGCACATAATAGTTGATATGATTGTTCCTAATTCTACAAAGGGGTTGCATGACTCCAGATAGACGATGGGCTTTATGGATAATTAATTGACAGAAAATTTAGTGCTGAACTTACTTTAATTTAATCACTCGCAATTTGGGTGCATTTAGCTTGTATAAATGTATTTTTTATAATGATTATGTATATGGACATCACTGGGAATAACAGTACTTATTGTCCATCCGTAATCATCCTTGAGAAGATGGTGGTGAGCTACCTTCTAGAACTGCTGCATTCCATGTGACAAAGGTACCTCATTATGCTATTAGGTAGGAAGTTCCAAAATTCTGGCCCAATGACAAGTGAAGGAATGACAATATATTTCTCAGTTAAGATGGTGTGTGACTTGGAGGAGAACTAGGAAGGAGCATGTGCCGAGAAATAAAATGGTACTTGAAGTACTGAGCAAGCACAGTCTAAACAGAAGGTTTTTAAAATGTGACAAACAGATGGTCAGATTGGTGGCAAATGACGCAGGAAAGCAACACTGAGAACAACAAACTTGGATAAAAATGTTGCTCCCCGAAACGAATTTTTATCATTAGATCAGATATCCACTGTCGCAGGACACCAGTACCATACACAGATACTGCAGTTGGCAGTGCTCCCATGTACTTGTTCCCTTATTCTTTTAGGCAGTAGGATTCGCAGTTTAGGAAAGGTGCTGCTGAAGAAAGCCTTGACAAGCTGCTGCAGTGCATCTTGTAGATGGTACATACTGCAGCCACTGTGTGCTGGAGGTGGAGGGAGTGAATGTTAAAGCTGCTGGCTGGAATGCCAATCAAGCGGGTTGTTTTATCCTACATGGCGTTGGGCTTCTCGAGTGTCATTGGAGTTGCACTCATCGAGACAAGTGGGGAATATCCCATCACGCTTCTGACTTGCGCCTTGCAGATGGTGAAAAGACTTTGGAGAGATGAGTAACTTGCGACAGAATACTCAGCTTCTGGCTTGTCCTTGTAGCCAAGGTATTTATGTGGGACATATGTGTCCAGTTAAATTTCCGATCACTGGTGGATGCATCAGGTAGTGAGTTCTCTATGTGCCAGCTGGAATGAAGGAAGAATATGGGCAGGGATGAGTGGGGAGTGGGGGGGGGGGGGGGGGGGGGGGGCTGGGGACTGTTGTTAGTCATACATTTACCAATGCTCTTGAACATCCAAATAAGTGCTTGCATGAAACTCAAGAGAAACTCAGTGAGTGAGTGCCTCAAGTTGAAAGAACCTTCTGTGTAGTCAACCTGTTCTGTCTGAGCCAAGAGTCCACAGTGAATTAACATCCTTAAATAGAAGGTTTCCAAACCCTATTCTTTTCTGGCGGAATTTCCCGATTCACCTCTTGCTGACGGAAAGTTGAACCCCTGGCTCCCTTCTTATCAGCACCAGGGATTATTTCTAACAGACTGAAGTTCAATCAAAATAGCACATCAAGACAGACGCATTTTGAATCTAATAATGATGGAAATTTACAATCGTGGTGTTACAATCGAGGCAAACATCTAAATGCCAAAGGCTTTAATTTTCATTATGATGATAACGGTTTGATGTCAGTGCCTCTTCATTAAAGTGCAATTCACATCTTAATGCTATTTTCTTTCTCTGCAAACCACTACAAACAAACTGTTTTTAAAATTATTACAAGTTCCTTTCGGAAAAGCACCTTATAATCTGTTATTACTTCATAATCTGTGATGCAGGCTGCTTTCCCCAGCCTTACCGTGTGTCTGTTTAACTAGATTTGGCACATTGTTTGTAGCTTAAGTTTTCGTCAAAAAGAATGACATTTTTCAAGGGCTAAATCCATTAAAAAATGCAAATTCCTATTTTTAAAATATCACGAAATCATCTTACAGCTGTAATTAATTCCTTACCATGCAGACTGACCCCGTTAAGCTGCGCCATACTGTGGTCCTGTCCATCCAAGGCTTTTTCTTATTCATCCATCAATCTTTGCGCATTATTCTTCATTTCATGAATCACTTGTTCTCAGCCATTCTGCAAGTACATTAAATATAGTCTATTTAAACTGTACAACCACTACACAACTGTAGCGGCAGACAAAAAAAAAAACAGCTCATCAAGCATTTTACAGCGTTGAACAATACAAGCTTGTCTATTGTCCTTCACAGGGCCACACGTTTCACCATTAGTTTGCTTGCAACAATAGTTACTTGGATTGCAGGGAATGTTTTTATGAGTGATTTATTTATATATACATGGAGGGTAGAGGGGGCACAAGGTTAATGTCTCCATTGTTCTACAAAACAATGGTGGCGTAATTACTATCATTCCATCTCTAGCAGACATGAACCAACTCAAAATGCACTGATCTCTGAAATGAATGGATTTATCGACATCATTGCTGTAGCCGTTCAGAAGATATCACTGTCATTGGCAGCTCAAACTCAGTAATCACAGAACAGGTGCTTTTTTTTAAGTGATTAATATTTTTCAGTTCTTCTGATTTCACATTCTTCTAAAGATAAATGTTTTAACTGTTTGTGCATTCATTTCAGCAGCATGCAGACCTTCACTACAATTTTTCCTTTATATGTCTACACGTGGAGACATAACGAGGATAATCCAGAGAATTTTTAAATTTTCGTTGAGATTTTCCCAGTTTCCGTTCCCGCACAGACTGACAGGCATCTGCAAGTATACCATACTTTGACCAAGTAGTTACTATTCATTAGTGGACCCACATGTAGATGACAATTGTCTATTTTTAACTGAGGCATTGGAGCTAAGATCATCCAGTTTACAGGTGGCACGGTGGCACAGTGGCTAGCACTGCTGCCTCACAGCGCCAGGGACCAGGGTTCAATCTCCGGCTTGGGTCACTGTGTGGAGCTTGCACATTCTCCCCGTGTCTGCGTGGGTTTCCTCCCGGTGCTCCGGTTTTCTCTCACAGTCCAAAGATATGCGGGTTAGGTTGATTGGTCATGCTAAATTGACCCTAGTGTCGGAGGGACTAGCAAGGTAAATACGTGGGGTTACAGGAATACGGCCTGGTTGAGATTGAGGTCGGTGCAGACTCGATGGGCCAAATGGCCTCCGTCTGCACCGTAGGGATTCTATGAATTCCACAGTCAAGAATTTTGGAGCGAAAGAAGATAAAAAGACTTGCCTTCATATAGTGTCTCTTTGTACCTGCAGGGCGTGCTTTACAAATTAAATTTTCAAGGGTAGTCACTGTTGTAATGTAGGAATTGGAGCAGCCAACATGTGCACAAGCAGCTCCCACAAACAGCAACATAGTAACAGTCAAATATGTTTTTGTGTGAGGTTAGTGTACCTTCAGGAGTTTTGTTTAAATCGTGTTTTCTGTTGCACTCAGCTCTCACTGCTGCCGAGTTGTCTATAGGAGCCCTTGTTTTTGCTCCTTCAGTGGTTTAAATGGAGTTTGTTTATTTTTTACTCTGGGTTATTTTATGGCCCTGCATTGATAGGAGGAAGGTCATGGGTTCTGGTCAGGTTTTGTTTTTCCTTCCTAAGGAATTCAAGGTTTCATTTTCTGTTTTTGGCTTCCAGCAGCAGTGTTTATTTTAGAAGGGCGTGGACATCAGACTGAAAGCAGTGTCTCTCTCCCTGGGGTTTGGAAGTTCTGCTGGTTAGTTGAAGGCAAGGTTTCTTGCAGTAGAAAATCTACTGTTGGTAGCTTGATCAGAGTCTCTCCCTGGTGTTCTATGAAGCTGTTCTGACTTCTAATTGTTCCGGGTGTATTAAGAGAACTGCAGCATTCATCCAAAGGATGAATCCCACCATGGAAACTTGGATGTATCATCCAGTATCACGCGGACATTAATCTTTGCTGTGTTAAACCTGTGGAAGGGTTTTGTTTATGGGATTGGTTTGATTAGAACATGTTAGATATCATAGAAATCATAGAAACCCTACAGTACAGAAAGAGGCCATTCGGCCCATCGAGTCTGCACCGACCACAATCCCACCCCCATATCCCTACATATTTTACCCGCTAATCCACGCATCCCAGGACACTAAGGGGCAATTTTAGCATAGCCAATCAACCTAACCCGCACATCTTTGGACTGTGGGAGGAAACCAGAGCACCCGGAGGAAACCCACGCAGATACGAGGAGAATGTGCAAACTCCACACAGGCAGTGACCCAAGCCGGGAATCGAACCCAGGTCCCTGGAGCTGTGAAGCAGCAGTGCTAACCACTGTGCTACCGTGCCGCCCCTAAGGGTTTGTTAAGGGTTATACATTATTGTGGTTGTTTTGTTTTAATTAATAACAGTTATTGCTAATATTCTTACTACACATGTTAACTATATTCTTTAATAAACTTTGTTTGATAAAAGCTCCCTAGTGGGTCATTTGAATCATACCTGAGGTGAAACCTATCATGCTTATCCTAGTCAAATTTAAGGTGCAAAACTTATGATCCAGGCAGGCACCACAAAACACTGAAGTTTTTGACCTGAACCATAATATTAGTAATGTTGATAGGGATAAATATAAGATAATTCCCCTGCTCTTCTTCAAAAGAACATTTTATGTTCGCTTGAGAGAGCTGGCAGGGACTCAGTTTAATAAGAATTCTGGTTGAATTTCCCTTTCCTTGAAGACAAATTGCTGTCCTGTCTGGAACCAGCCACCTCTGTACCAAGCTTTCACTTGGATGGTGAAACTCCTGAAATTTAAGATGGATCTTCAGGAGCACACTGAGACCAGAAGACGAACATCCTTCGAACAAAGATGGATCTCCTGGGAAACATCTGAGGCTGGAAGACGGACGTCTTCTGGGAAGCCTAATCTGGAAGGTAGACCTGCAGATGCACACCCCGCCCCACTACTGTGGTGTTCCAGAGTCTGGGGCTGCAGGCTGAATCCATCCTGAACTCCGCAGGCAGCTCTAGGCATCGATCAGATGAGACTCGACATCTGCATGCCAGACACGTTCCAAATATGTTTCACACCGGTGTGTTTTTCCACCGGCATCACAGGGAGTCTGGTATTGGGGGGGGGGGGGGGGGGGGTGCGGTGAGGGTGTGCCTTCATCTATATCCCATTAGTGGGATGCAGAAGAGATTCAAGCCAATCTCTAGCAGGATTTCCTACCCGCCATGGTGGGGCACCAGCAGAAGATCCCACTGTAAATTCAAGCCGGCGTGAAGCTGATTTTTGGGCCTCCCGCCATCAAACACGGCCGGGGGGGGGGGGGGGGGGAGGCGCTTGGATGAATTCCATCCACTGTCCACCTATTGAGGCATTGGAACTTTAAAACAAGCCGAGATACTGTCCTCACCAGGGAAATAAAAAGATTGTGCCAGGGTTGAAAGGGTTAACTTTCACCTGCCATCTGACCTGCTGCTTCAGTGATTAAACTTTGTGTTCACAAGATCCCTTCTGAAGGTAGATTAAATAGACTTGTTTCAGATCCCAATTATATGTCTCAATGTTAGTCACATGCTCTGCTCCCTTAAAAGTAGGCTGCGAGTGACCTGGGGGAAAGTTCAGCCCTGATCCACCTCACATTACATGGTAACACACATGCATTGTGCACACTGTGGGATTAGATGCACATCTGCCCACTGGCAAAAACAATACGAGACACTGACATAACCAGTTTCGTCCAGCACCTGCCAGGTTGCATTAATGCACCAAAGCCACTTCCCAGCAAGCAAACAGTACTGTTTATGAAATAAAGCCTTTACTTTTTTTTCTCCCTTTGTATGGGTATGATCCCTCTTTTGTCTGCTGCTTAAGTCAGCTAGATTTCTCATGCATCACCTACTATCCATGGCCAAGCTACTCATATGCAAGGCCCTCCTTGCTGATCCAAGCGGTACAATGTTGGTTAGGGTACAAAGGATTTTGACTTTAAATTGCCGTTGAATACCATGGACAGGAGTTTAATGTCCCTAAAATAGGGAACCAAAAGGTATTGTGGGAGAGAAGTCCAGCTTTAAAACAACTATGCCTTTTAGATGCAGGCGATGCTTTCATTACCCCTCTATCCTAGATAGCCTGAGAAAGTGGTGAAAGGACCTTCCCCGTTAGTTGTTGCACACCTTGTGAAAATGGTGTTCTCACAATGGTGTTAAGCATAGAATTCTAAAGTGCTCTCCCACGAATGATGAAGAATGATGATTAGGTCCAAATTAAGGCATGGCCTGAATTGGAAGGAGACTTGGAAGTGATGGTGTTTCAGTGATAATACCGTTCATATCCTTCTTGATGATTGAAACCAATGGAGGGGCAATTTGTTATCAAACTAAGCTTGATGTGTTGCTCCGTGCATTTCTAGATACTGCCACTACACTACGGAGAAGGTAAATGGAGTCCAATGAGGTGGGTTCACAGAACCACGGAATTGTTACAGCACAGAAGGAGGCTATTTGGCCCATCATATCTGCACCAACTCCACAAAGGAGCAGTTTACCCAGTACCATTCCACCGTAGCCCTGCACATCCCTCCTTTTCAGATAATAATCCAAATCCCCCTTTTGAATGCCTCAATTGAACCTGCCTCTACCAAAGTGCATTCCAGGTTCCAATTATTGAAAAGGGTTCTCCTTATGTCTCTTTCGCTCCTTTCGCCAGGTTTTAAAACTGTGCCTTCGTGCTCTTGATCCTTCCACCAATAAAAACAGCTTTTCCTCACCTACTTGGTCCAGAGCGCTCTTGATTTTAAATACTGCTATCAAATCTTCTCTCAACTTTCTCTTTTCCAGGTTTAACAGCCCAGATTCCATCTATTGACATAACTGAAGCTGCTGACATCTGGAACCATTCTCGTGAATCTTTTCTGCATCCTCTCTAATGTCTTCAAATCTTTCCGAAGGTGTGATGCCCAGAACGGTATGCAAAACTCCAGTTGAGGCCAAACAGGTGTTGAATACAAGTTTAACATACCTTCCTTACTTTTGTACTTCATGCCCCTATTAATAAAGCCCAGGATGCTGTATGCTTTATTAACCGTTCTGTTAACCTATCCTGCCACCTTCAATTACTTACTTTATTCTTTCAGGGGATGTTGGTGTTGCTGACAAGGCCAGCATTTGGTGCCCATCCCCAATGTCCTTGAACCAAGTGGCTTGCTTGGCCATTTCAAAGGGCAGTTAATAGTCAACCACATGGCTGTGGGTCTGGAGTCACATGTAGGCCAGACAGGGTAAGGACAGCAGATTTCCTTCCCTAAAAGAGGTTAGTGAACCAGATGAGTTTTTACAACAATCAATAATAGCTTCAAAGTCACCATTACTGAGATTGGTTTATATTCCAGATTTAACTTAATTTAAATTCCACAAGTTGCCGTGGTGGGATTTTAACACGTGTTCTCAGAACATGAGCCTGGGCCTCTGGATTACCAGCCCAGTGACGTTACCACAATGCCACCATCTTATGCACACATACACCCAGATCCTGCTATTTCTGCACCCTCTTCAGAATTGCACCCTTCATTTTATATTGTCTCTCCATGTTCTTCCTACCAAAATGAAATATTTCACACTTCTCCGTGTTAAATTTTATCTGCCACTTGTCCGTTCATACCACGAACCTGTCTATGATAACGTGTCTATACAGGGGGGCACAGTGATTAGCACTGCTGCCTCACAGCGCCAGGGACCTGGGTTCGATTCCCGTTTGGGTCAATGTCTGTGTGGAGTTTGCATGTTCTCCCCGTGTCTACCTGGGTCTCCTCCGGGTGCTCTGGTTTCAGCCCACAGTCCAAAGATGTGCGGGTTAGGTGGATTGGCCATGCTAAATTGCCCCTTAGTGTCAGGGGGACTAGCTAGGGTAAATGCATGGGATTATGGGGAGAGGGCCTGGGTGGGATTGTGGTCAGTGCAGACTCGACAGGCTGAATGGCCTCCTTCTGCACTGTCGGATTCTATGATGCTATGTCTGTTTGAAATTCTACAGTATCCAGCTCAGAGTTCACAGTGCTTCCAAATCTTGTATGATCTGCAAACTTAGAAATTGTGCCCTATACAAGGTTGATCGGGGGAAGTGATCTATGCTGAACGATATCAAGTTTCTTGAGTTTTGTTGTCCTTTTTTAGCACGACGAAATACAAGCCTGCAAGTTTACATTTCAATCACAAATACCCCAGTTTTTCTCGAGCTTGCAATCTGAAGCCAACATTTGGAACTGCCTGGTCATCTCAAACCACTCAGGACCATTAGTATGCTTATGTGATGGCATAGAGGGGCTTTTAACTTTTTTAAAAAAACATGCAAAAAGGAATATGCAATCTGTTGCTTCTGTTTTCCCAAATCAGTGTCAAAAGGAGGGCAAGCAGTGGAGGATGGAGAGAAGTGCAAAATGGCTAATATGTCTCTAAAAATCCAGAGAAAAAGGACAAGTACCTCGACTCTTCTGCTTTGCAACGCATTTTGGCCAAAGTGCTATCCATTTGAAAGGTAACTGCTTACTGTGTAATATCAGCTTTAAAAGCTCATCTTAAATGACTTCAGAAGAAGCAAGAGAGTGACAGGATTGCCACTCCCATTGCTTAAAGTATAAAAGGTGTGTGGGTGTACAATAGCGCAGAACTCAAGACAAGCTACTTGACAGAAAGATTGGTTGGTCTCATGCATCAGTCCAACAGCCTAATCCTTCAATTCCACACTGATGTAAATTCACAAGTGTATTACCACTACTTAATTGCAGGATGTGAGAAATATTGAAGATATAATGTGTGTAGTGTTCAAGGGCAACGATGTTGAATAGTTTTATCAAGCTACAGTGCTAGGTGAGGTATTTTAGCATTAGGATGACACAAATGAGGCACTCTAATCATTATATGAACCTATTATAAAGTCAAGAGGTTACTATAATTTAAAACATCTAATTATTTTCATAGACACAGAAAATGCTGGAAACATGAGCAATTTGATTAGCAACTGAACAAAAAAAAAATGGTAAGCTAACAATACAGGGAATGGTATCAGAATCAGGAGTCTACTTAAGCAGCCCAGCTGCAACGTTAACCTAGGCAGTTCATTCAAGGTGCTGTTTGACCAACTGTCCTTTTAGGTGTATTTTACTTTTATTTCAGGTTTCCGAGAGTCACCCGTCCAAGTAGACAGTAGCCTATCCACTAACTTAAACATCCATTCCCTCTACAGTCTGTCTTCCACAGCTGCATCTACACGATGCAGTGCAACAACACATAAAGGTTTCTTTGGTATGTCTCCCAAACCTGCAACCTCCAGCACCTTAATGAATAACACTTAGGGACCGCCAAGCTCCCCTCTGAGTGACAAATTGCTCCAGCCTGCTCTTCGTTATCGCTGGGTCAAACTCCCTGCTAATAGCATTGAGGGGGCACCTTCGCCAATTGGACTGTGGTGCTTCAAGAAGGACAAGTGTTCCCACATGCTGAGAGTGAGCTTTTAAAATATAGAAAACGCAAACCCGAAATCTGTAAGTTAAAGTTTTTCAAGGACCTTGGCCATCAGCTGGGTGTCAGCACAATCTGGAATAATTGCCTGCGATTTCTCATCATCAGCTGGTTGTGTGCGAAACTCGACTGACGCACGAGGGCCTCAAATTGTACCTTGCGTGTAAAGGAATATAATGACAGTTAACGTTTTTAAATGTGTCTGGCATTGTGCAGTTCATATCACAACGTTCCCAATGGCTCAGTAGTTTTGCTCAGTAAGTAGCTGATTGTCCAGGATTAGATTCAGTCTCCAAGCTATGCCAAGGTAGCACCTCTCAGCTGGGTGGGTTTAAGAATACAATTGGCCTCGGGTTCCTGACTCTTATTGGATGTATTCCAGCAGTTCATTGAATCATAGAATCCCTACAGTGCAGAAGGAAGTCTGCACCGATAACAATCCCACCCAGGCCTATCCCTGTAACCCCATAAATTTATTCTGCTAATCCCCCTGACACTGAGGGACAATATAGCATGACCAATCTTTGGAAGGTGAGGAAACCGGAGCACCCGGAGGAAACCAGCGCAGACATGGGGAGAATGTGCAAACTCCACAAAGACAGTCACCCGAGGCCGAAATTGAAGCCAGGTCCCTGCTGCTGTAAGGCAGCAGTGCTAACCACTGTGCCTGTCACATGACTTCTGGCCTCCATCTTCTTCACCCCATCCTCCCTTGCCATTGGTCACCTGGCATAACCACCTTCATGAGGCACCACTTGCCCATCCAATGTAAAGTAAAAATACTCTTGTTCACCTCATTGGTTGACAGGCAAGATTAATCTAAGCAGCCTTTTTACACCAATCCCCCAAGCATCTCCAATACTTTTAGAAATATTAAACAAAAGTGCTTAAGAAAATGGAAAATCAATTAGGAGTCCATGCATAGAAATTGCTGCAGACGAGTGGATAGGAGCAATAAACAATTTAGAAGGCTAATGGAACATTAGCTTTTATCTTAAGAGGATTGAAATACAGATTGTGCTACTGTTGTGAGATGTTCAGGTTAGACCGCATCCGTATTAGCGCGTTTGATTTGGAATGCAGGTCCTCAGGAAGGTCTTGAAGGGATTGCAGCACAAATTTGCCAGGATAATATCGGGGCTAAAAAGAACAGGTTGTATAGACTTGGCTTGTATTCCCTTACATTTGGAAGATTAAGCTGTGAACTAATTAAACTGTTTAAGATGATTAAAGAAGTTGACAGAGCAGAGACAGGATATAATTTCCTCTAGCCAGAACAAGGGGACATAATTTTAAGTTAAGAGCTCGGCCATTTTGGGGTTAAGTCAAGAAACACCTCAACACAAAGGTTAGTGCAAATCTGGATTACTGTCTGAATGGCCATAAATTAGGAGAAGGGAATGTGCAACAAGACCTGGGTGCCCTCGTACACTAGTCACTGTAGGAAAGCATGCAGGTGCAGCAGGCAGTAGAAAAAAAGCAAATGGTATTTTGACAAGAGGATTCGAGTATAGGAGCAGGGATGCCTTGATGCAATTATGATGTGGAGATGCCGGCGTTCGACTGGGGTAAACACAGTAAGAAGTTTCACAACACCAGGTTAAAGTCCAACAGGTTTATTTGGTAGCAAAAGCCACTAGCTTTCGGAGCGCTGCTCCTTCGTCAGGTAAGTGGGAGTTCAGTTCACAAACAGGGCATATAAAGACACAAACTCAAATTACAAAATAATGGTTGGAATGCGACTCTTTACAGGTAATCAAGTCTCAAGGTTACCTGTAAAGAGTCGCATTCCAACCATTATTTTGTAAATTGAGTTTGTGTCTTTATATGCCCTGTTTGTGAACAGAAATCCCACTCACCTGACGAAGGAGCAGCGAGCGCTCCGAAAGCTAGTGGCTTTTGCTACCAAATAAACCTGTTGGACTTTAACCTGGCGTTGTGAAACTTCTTACTTGATGCAATTATGCAGGGTCTTGGTGAGGCCACACCTGGAATATTGTGTGCAGTTTTGGCCTCCTTATCAGAGGAAGAACATTCTTGCTCTTGAGGGATTGCAGAGGAGGTTTATCAGACCAATTCCTGGGTTGGCAGGACTGACGTATGAGGAGAGATTGAGTCGGTTAAGATTGTATTTACAGGAGAAGAATGAGGGGAGATCTCATTGAAACCTATAAAATTCTAACAGGACTAGTCAGGGTAGATGCAAGAATAATGCTCCTGATGGTTGGGGTGTCCGGAATCAGGGGTCACCGTCTGAGGATACAGGGTAGATTGTTTGGGACAGTGATGAAGAGAAATTTCTTCACCCAGAGGGTGGTCAGCCTGTGAAATTCGCTACCACAGAAAGTAGTTAAGGCCAAAACATTGAATGTTTTCAAGAAGCAGTTAGATATAGCACTTGAGGCGAAGGGGGTCAAAGGATATGTGGGAGAAGGCAGAATCAGGCTATTGAATTGGATGATCAGCCATGATCATAATGAATTGCAGAGCAGGACTGAAGGACTGAATAGCCTCCTCTTGCTCCTATTTTCTATGTTTCTATGGAACTCCCTCCCTGAAAAAGCTGAAATTGAGACTGGGCGGATCAACTGAAAATTTTAAAAATGGAGATTGGTAGATTTTTCAAGGTTAAGCTAGGCTGCTTTCTCCGGCATTTGGTCCAGGATTTGTTAGAAAAATTGTAGTCACGGGTTCCACGATGTATCGCTGGTGGACGCCCTCTGATTTGCCCGCCCTGCCATCAACTCGGCTAATTGATGATGTGAGAGCCATTTTTGAAGGCCGCTCCAGCGCACAGCTCGTGAATCAAGAAACAATCTTCACCCAGGTGTACAACCCTGGCAACGGTGGCACCCCCGACATCAAGGTGGCACTAGGGGGCGGCATGGTGGCACAGTGGTTAGCACTGCTGCCTCACTGCGCCAGGGGCCCAGGTTCAAATCCCAGCTTGGGTCACTGTCTGTGTGGAATTTGCACCTTCTCCCCTTGTCTGTGTGGGTATCCTCCGGGTGCTCCGGTTTCCTCCCACAGTCCAAAGATGTACAGGTTAGGTGGACTGGCCATGCTAAATTGCCCCTCAGTGTCAGGGGGACTAGCTAGG
The DNA here is from genome assembly GCF_964213995.1 of Mustelus asterias. Classification (NCBI taxonomy): domain Eukaryota; kingdom Metazoa; phylum Chordata; class Chondrichthyes; order Carcharhiniformes; family Triakidae; genus Mustelus; species Mustelus asterias. Next base: position 145,993,183 of record NC_135804.1, read on the forward strand.
GTAAATGCATGGGGTTATAGGGAGGGGGCCTGGGTGGGATTGTGGTTGGTGCAGACTCGATGGGCTGAATGGACTCCTTCTGCACTGTAGGATTCTATAATTACTATTCTGGCATGACCCTCTCCTTCGAGTGCTGCACAGACCTTAGAACTCCATTGAGCCATTATGTGTGTGGTGTGATAGGGTGGAGGTGGGGGGGGGGGTTCTATGTCACAGCGGGGGAGAGTTCTTTGTTTTTTATTGGAATGTTTATCGGGGTGCCCGTTCCCCAGAGGCATGGGGCGGATTCAAGAGAAATCCCATTCGACAAGGTGAAGGGGGGGAGGTTTAACACAGATATCAGATGGACATATTTTACACAGAGGGTGGTGGGGGCCTGGAATGCGCTGCCAGACAAGGTGGTGGAGGCGGACACACTGGGAACGTTTAAGACTTATCTAGACAGCCATATGAACGGAGTGGGAATGGAGGGATACAAAAGAATGGTCTAGTTTGGATCAGGGAGCGGCACAGGTTTGGAGGGCCGAAGGGCCTGTTCCTGTGCTGTATTGTTCTTTGTTCTTTGACAGCGGCAGGACCAGAAGGTCCTGCCTCTAGCCAAAGGCAAGAGAACTAGGAGCATAAGAACTAGGAGCAGGAAAAGGCCATCTGGCCCCTTGAGCCTGCTCTGCCATTCAATAAGATCATGGTTGATCTTTTGATGGACTCAGCTCCACTTACCCACCCGCTCACCATAACCCTTAATTCCTTTACTGATCAAAAATGTATCTATCCTTGCCTTAAAAACATTCAACGAGGTAGCCTCAACTGCTTCACTGGGCAGGGAATTCCACAGATTCACAATTCTTTGAGTGAAGAAGTTCCTCCTCAACTCAATCCTAAATCTGCTTTCCCTTATTTTGAGGCTATGCCCCCTAGTTCTAGTTTCACCCGCCAGTGCAAACAACCTCCCTGCTTCTATCTTATCTATTCCCTTCATAATCTTTTATGTTTCTATAAGATCTCCCCTCATTCTTCTGAATTCCTGTGAGTATAGCCCCAGTCTACTCAGTCTCTCCTCATAAGCCAACCCTCTCAACTCTGGAATCAACCTAGTGAATCTCCTCTGCACCCCCTCCTGTGCCAGTATATCTTTTCTCAAGTAAGGAGACCAAAACTATACACAGTGCTTCAGGTGTGGCCTCACCAGCACCTTATGCAGCTGCAACATAACCTCACTGTTTTAAACATGTCACGGGGAGGCCAGAAAGTCCCGCCCATTATCTCAGATGACAATTGGTTTACCAAGAACAGGTCTATGGAAAATGTCAGCCCTGATACTTGGGAAGAACGCCTGAGAATCGAACAAAGGTCATATCAAATGGACAAAAGTTCTTAAGTCCAGTACAGATTCAGCCTTCAGCACGAGAACAATAGTTATTTCTCTGATAATCTTTTCAGTTTCTGTGTGTATGGGAGATGCAATTAAACGGTGTGGCACATCAGCAGGTAGGTACAAGGTTAAAGCTGTTATATTTCATGAAAATAGCCCTGTAGGGCAGGAAATGGAATCATAATACATGAAATTCTGACCTAGATGACAACAAGCCTATACTGTGCTTTCTTTAATTGTGCTCTCGCATGCACACAATTAAATCTTTTAAAATCATTTTATTGTTTTTGTGGCATAGACACATAATCTATTGAATTCTTGAATTTAACTACTGGACCTCTCTGAAGTACATTCCATTCTTCATTGCCAAAATGGTATGTAGGTGAACATCACCTGAATGATCTCTCAGTCAGAGTTGGGTATTACACAACTTATCGTCATAGGTGAAAGATCACGGCTTCTCGCGCATTGCCAACGTTGGAAAATAATAAAAGGAGGTAAATGAAGATGTAATAGGAATGCCAGGGCTGAGTGATGCTCTGAAGAGCTTCTCCTCACTAGTCTACAATGATGCATAGCTTGATGTTCGAGTCCTTTAATCAAAACTCCAAATTAAACTAAACTATTGCACTATATTTTCATTCCATCTCAAATCAGTTCCCCTGTGAAGGATACTGGGTTTTAACGTGTAAAATTTACATTTACCATGTAAAAGGCACTGTACAAAATTGTTGTGATAATTTTATCTTGGAATGGTGGCACAGTGGTTAGCAGGGATCCGGGTTCAATTCCCAGCTTGGGTCACTGTGCGGAGTCTGCACGTTCTCCCCGTGTCTGCGTGGGTTTCCTCCAGGTGGTCTGGTTTCTTCCCACAGTCCAAAGATGTGCGGGTTAGGTGGATTGTCAATGCTAAGTTACCCCGGAGTGTCAGGGGGACCAGCTAGGGTAAATACATAGGTTTGTGGGGATAGGGCTTGGTGGGGATAGGGCCTGGGTGGGATTGTGGTCGGTGCAGACTCAATGGGCCGAATGGCCTCCTTCTGCACTGTAGGATTCTATGATTCTATAAAACAGATAGGGAGAAAGAGAGTTGAAGAAAAAGGTCTGGCAATTACTCCAAAACATTAAAGCCAAGATGAAGGACTGAGCAGTATCTATAAAGGGTAGCTGGGGTACTGGCTCATAAATAAAACCAATTCAGACTTCTATCACCTAACACACCGGCTCCCTGACAGATGAGGAAGATAAGTTGAAAATAATGAATCACCTACTCTATCGATAATTAAAGAGAGAAACAGTCCTTATTATCCTGATTTAGCCAATATATTAACCTGGTGCTTTAAGCAGATTATCGACATGGATCTATATTATACAAGTTAATGAATGAAAACTTCAAATTAACCTGATTACTTTCACCACATTTTCATTCCAATTTATTCTCCAATAGATTCTTTTTTAAAAATCAGTAAAATGACAAAAGTGTACAGGAAATATCCAATGAGTCACACAATACAGATTGATGTGACGACTAGTTACAATAGCGAAAATCATTTCAAAGTATTTTTTTAAAGAGGTTTCTGCCAACCCACAAGGCTTCTACCATTTCAATAACATGTCTAACACAGGCAGGATTTTCCAACCCTTCATACCAGCGGGATAGGAAGGGCCAGATTGGTCTGCTGAAGGTGACCCCCACCACAGTGTGTTCCCCAGCAGCAGGACAGGTAAGCCACGCAAAACATCATAGTCTTCAGCGGGACTGGAAGATCCCACCCATGGGAAAAGCCCGCCATTCATTTTTTCACAACCATTTTCGCCCAAATGATGCCTTTTGTTTTACTGTATATGGTAATACACAACAATAGGCTCTACAAACACTGCCACGTGACAACAGAGCAATCACCAGGGCTTTTCACACACTGGTTTACACTGAAGGCACAAAGACAAGACTGAATGGTACTGAAATATAGGATGTGGCAGCAGAATTTTGGGTAAGCTTGTATGTGCAAGCTCAGCCAGGAGATCATCGGAATAATCCAGCTTGAGGGTGGCAAGGACAAGTGTGCTGACACAGGGGCACAGACGAGCAATATTACAAAATTGGAAATAGGTGTGATGAAGAGGAGATGAAGCTGGAAGCTCAGTTTAGGCTTGAATAAAACACAAAAGTTCTGAACAGTCAGAATCATAGAATCCTACAGTGCAGAAGGAGGCCATTCGGCCCATTGAATCTGCACTGACTACAATCCCACCCAGGCCCTATCCCCGTGATCCACTTATCTACCCTACAAATCCCCCTGACGCTAAGGGGCAATTTAGCGTGGCCAATCAACATAACCTGCACATCTTTGGAGAGTGGAAGGAAACCCACACAGACACAGGGGTTCTCCCATGCAGACTCTGCACAGACTGTTACCCGAGGCCAGAATTGAACCCAGGTCTCTGGCGCTGTGAGGCAGCAGTGCTAACCACTGTGCCACCGTAGTGACTGAAGGAGCAAAATGGATTGGAGGAGATGGTCGGGTAGCAGCACAGATATTGGCCTTGACATTCCCAAGTGTTTGAGATGAAATTGTGACTCATTCAGGATCAGATGTTGGACAAACAGTCTGTCAACATAGGGACAATGAAAGGGTTGAGAAAGGTAGTGGAAAGTAGGACTGGGTATCGAGCAATGTGGTGTCACCATCGAGCAGCATGGAGATGAGGAAGGGGGGGAGCGGTTTTGCTTTGATTTGATATGTTATTGTCACATGTATTAACACACAGTGAAAAGTATTGTTTCTTGCACACTATACAGACAAAACATACTGCTCATAGAGAAGGAAACGAGAGAGTGCAGAATGTAATGTTACAGTCATAGCTAGAGTGTAGAGAAAGATCAACTTAATGCAAGGTAGGTCCATTCAAAAGTCTGACAGCAGCAGGGAAGAAGCTGTTCTTGTGTCGGTTGGTACATGACCTCAGACTTTTGTATCTTTTTCCCTGAAGGGAGAAGGTGGAAAAGAGAATGTCCGGGGTGCGTGGGGTCCTTAATTATGCCGGCTGCTTTGCCGAGGCAGCAGGAAATGTAAACAGAGTCAATGGATGGGAGGCTGGTTTGCGTGATGGATTGGGCTACATTCACGACCTTTTGTAGTGGGGTGGGGAGCATTGTTAGATTCCTGGATTCTAGAGATAGCAGTGATGGAAGGAGAAACTATTGCTGAAATGTTATGACTAAAATTGGATTAGTGAATATAAAATCAAGTGAAGGGGGAGACAGTGGCATTCTAGCAATGTCACTAGACTAGCAATCCAGGGGCCCAGACTAATCCTCTCGGGATAGGGTTCACCACGTGGGATTTGGTGGATTTTAAATTCAATTAATAAAATCTGGAATATGAAGCCAGTCTCAGTAATGGCGACCATGACAACCATCATCAAATGCCATAAAAATCCATCTGGTTCATTAATGCCTTTTAGGGAAAGAAATCTGCCGTCCTTACTTGGTCTGGCCTGCATCTCCAGACCCACAACAATGTGGTTGATGCTTAGCTGCCCTCTGCAATGGTCTCACAATCAATCCACTTGGTTCAAGTGCAATCAGGGATTGGCTACAAATGTTGGCCTTGTCAGCAATACCACATCCCAAGAAAGAATATTTTTTTAAAGTTCCAGTGATGAGGGAGGAGAAGCACTGAAGGAGGATTGTGTGTCATCTGTACCAAAGGCTACAGAGAGGCTTAATTTTTAACATTTAAAAGCTTTCTTTTCAACACTTTATAATTTACATCCTTGTTGTAATTTGATATGATATTCTAGTTTAAACCATTTAATATTTGACATGCCTTGATGAAGCTTCCAATGGCAATTCTCTAACCTTTCCTTGGAATTCATTTCTTTCATACTTTTATAATGCCGGGTTGCTCTTCTATATACTCTGTGCAACATATGAATACTTTTGGTGCAGTGAGAATTTAATATAGAGCAAATGTGGTCTGAAGAATATATTGCAAAGGCTTAGAATAACCCTTATAGACTTGTAGCCTATAGGTCCCTATATGGGGCAGCATGGTGGCACAATGGTTAACGCTGCTGCCTCGCAGTGCCGGGATCCGGGTTCAATTCCGGCCACTGTCTGTGTGGAGTTTTCACATTCCCCCCGTGTCTGCATGGGTTTCCTCCAGGAGCTCCGGTTTCCTCCCACAGTCCAAAGATGTGCGGTTGATTGGCCATACTAAATTGACCCTAGTGTCAGGGGGATTAGCAGGGTAAATGTGTGGGGTTAAAGGAATAGGGCATGGGTGGGATTGTGGTCGGTGCAGACTCGATGGGCTGAATGGCCTCCGTCTGCACTGTAGGGTTTCTATGGCTTCTATTCTATGTCCATTACATTAGAGCACATTAACCTGTATAAATGCTTCACTGCCTTATCTGGACATTAATCTACAATCTAAATCTTTTTGTAACAATCCAATTCCGTTCTTGCATTCTTTTATAAAAATCACACAAACCACAGCCATTTGGTCAACTGTGCCAGTGCTAGTTCTTCAAATCAAACAATCTATTTCAATCCCATTGCCCTGTATCCTTTTATATTCTGCCTTTTAAAATATCTATCCAATCCTTTTCAAATGATGTTCTAGCCCCTGCCTCAATGGCCCATGTTAAAGCATTCTATGTTCTAGTAGCCCTGTGAGAAATCATAAACCTGTGACCTTCTAATGGTATTCCTGGAATTAATACCACAAGATTGTGATTCACACACTTTCTTAGGTTCTTCCAATGACTGCGACTACTTTCACACTCAATTGACATCTCAATGACCACATGCTAGGAGTGTAATAGGCACGGTTGATGAGTTAAGGGCGTGGATTGACACATGGAATTGTGATGTTGTTACCATCACGAAGCCATGGTTAAGGGAAGGGCAGGACTGGCAACTTAATATTCTGGGTTATAGGATCTTTAGGAAAGACAGAGAAGGGTGTGAAGAGGGAGCTGGTGTTGCACTATGAATTAAAGCAGTGGTTCCCAACTTTTTTCCACTGGGCTGCATTTTCGGAATAAAAGTTTGCTCGCGCCACACCAAATTTTTTATTGACAAAAAATACATTCAAAAACAAAAAAAAACAACTCTTAGTTGTGCTTGATTCATAACATAGAACACAACTACTTTGTAATATGATCATGGGACATCCAGAAAGTATAAAACAATGCTTGTTTAAACCATGTTTAAATGTTTCCTTGATTGTCCTTGAATCTTCCCGCCATACTTGCCATCCTCTCTCGCCGCACCAGTGTGGCGCGCCGCATCCTTTGGGAACCACTGAATTAAAGAGTCGATTGCTGCAATCAGGAAAGATGATGGGGGTGGTGGGGGGATTCTCCAAGCCTGCTAGCTTCGATCGCAAATCGCGATGGCCTGAAGAATCAGGTGTCGGCGCAAAAATGGATTTTTGTGTGCGAAGCTGCGGAACACTGGAAGGTGTTAAATGACTACTTCTCATCAGTCTTTACTCAGGAGGAGGACGTAGGTACAGAAATCAGGAAAAGGGACTGTGAGGAAAGGGATCCAAAACTGGCTTAGTAATAGGACACAAAGGGTGGCGACTGGAGGCTGGTGTCCAGTGGCGTACCACAAAGATCAGTGCTGGGTCCCTTATTGTTTGTCATATACATAAATAATATAGGTGAGAATGTGGGGGAATGATAAGTAAGTTTGCAGATGACACCAGGATTGGTAGGGTGGTTAATAGTGAAGAAGATGGTCATAGGTTACAGGAGGATATAGACAGGTTGGTCAGATAGGCAGAGCAGTAGCAGATGGTATTTACTCCTGATAAGTGGGAGGTGATGCACTTTAGAAGAAGAAACAAGACGAGGGAGTATTTAATGAATGGCAGAACACCAGGAAGCTCAGAGCAACAGAGGAATCTTGGGGGTACTTATTCACAGATCCCTGAAGGTGGCAGAGCAGCTGAATATGTTAGTTAAGAAGGCACCTGGGACACTTGTCCATAAGACCATAAGACATAGGAGCGGAAGTAAGGCCATTCGGCCCATCGAGTCCACTCCACCATTCAATCATGGTTGATTTCAACTCCATTTACCCGCTCTCTCCCCATAGCCCTTAATTCCTCGAGAAATCAAGAATTTATCAATATCTGTCTTGAAGACGCTCAACGTCTCGGCCTCCACAGCCCTCTGTGGCAATGAATTCCACAGACCCACCACTCTCTGGCTGAAGAAATTTCTCCTCATCTCTGTTCTAAAGTGACTCCCTTTTATTCTAAGGCTGTGCCCCCGCGTCCTAGTCTCCCCTGTTAATGGAAACAACTTCCCTACGTCCATCCTATCTAAGCCGTTCATTATCTTGTAAGTTTCTATCAGATCTCCCCTCAACCTCCTAAACTCCAATGAATATAATCCCACGATCCTCAGACGTTCATCGTATGTCAGGCCTACCATTCCTGGGATCATCCGTGTGAATCTCCGCTGGACCCGCTCCAGTGCCAGTATGTCCTTCCTGAGGTGTGGGGCCCAAAATTGCTCACAGTACTCCAAATGGGGCCTAACCAGTGCTTTATAAAGCCTCAGAAGTACATCCCTGCTTTTGTATTCCAAGCCTCTTGAGATAAATGACAACATTACATTTGCTTTCTTAATTACGGACTCAACCTGCAAGTTTACCTTTAGAGAATCCTGGACTAGGACTCCCAAGTCCCTTTGCACTTTAGCATTATGAATTTTGTCACCGTTTAGAAAATAGTCCATGCCTCTATTCTTTTTTCCAAAGTGTACGACCTCGCACTTGCCCACGTTGAATTTCATCAGCCACTTCTTGGACCACTCTCCTAAACTGTCTAAATCTTTCTGCAGCCTCCCCACCTCCTCAATACTACCTGCCCCTCCACCTATCTTTGTATCATCGGCAAACTTGGCCAGAATGCTCCCAGTCCCGTCATCTAGATCGTTAATATATAAAGAGAACAGCTGTGGCCCCAACACTGAACCCTGCGGGACACCACTTGTCACCGGTTGCCATTCTGAGAAAGAACCTTTTATCCCAACTCTCTGCCTTCTGTCTGACAGCCAATCGTCAATCCATGTTAGTACCTTGCCTCGAATACCATGGGCCCTTATTTTACTCAGCAGTCTCCCGTGAGGCACCTTGTCAGTTGTGGCATAGAGTACAATAACAGGGAAGTTACGTTGGAACTCTACAGCATGTTGGTTAGGCCACAGCTGGAGTACTCTGTGCAGTTCTGGTCACCTGACTATAGGATGTGATAGCACTAAAGGGGGTACAGAGGATATTCACCAGGATGTTGTCTGGGATGGAGCATTTGAGCTATAAGGAAAGACTGGATAGGCTTGGAATATTTTTTTTTAAGAGTAGAGAAGGTTGAGGGGGGACTTGATTGAGACGTATAAGATTGAAGGGTTTGGACAGAGTGAATAGGAAGCAACTGGTCCCCTTGGTTGAGGGGTCAATCACGAGGGGGCATAGTTTTACGGTGAGTGACAGGAGATTCAGAGGGTATTTGAGAAAAACAAAATTCACTCAGAGGGTGCTGGGAATCTGGAATGCACTGCCTGGGAAGGGAGTGGAGGCCGGAAATCTTACAACGTTTAAAAAGTATTTGGTTAATTCTCGAAATATCATAACATTCAAGGATATGGGACAAGAGCTGGAAAAAGGGGATTAGCGCGACTTTAGTGGTAGTTATTGTCGGTGCAGACTCGATGGGCTGAAGGGACTTTTCTGCTCCGCACAACTCTATGACATCAAACCTTCACATTAATTAGGTAGGCTGAATGACAGATAATTATAAAAGTGCAAACCAATCATAAAGGTTTGCCTAATATAAACTACTGAAGCATGTTGCTAGATTTATGAGGCGGTTTCCAGACGTCTGAAGGTAAAGGTGGTGCCAAGTGATGCAAGACTTTAAGAAAAGAAGAAATGATGAAAATCATTGAATGGTTTCAAGGAGGAAATAGATATATTTCTAATTTTTAAAAATAGGGATAAGGGGATATGGGGAACAGGTGGGGAGGTGGATTTGAGACCAGGGAGAGATCAGCCATGATCTGATTGAATGGCGGAGCAGGCTCGAAGGGCTGAATTTGTCTATTTCTGTTGCTAATTCCTATGCATGTTCCAATGAAAATCCATTCAGCCCATTTCTTCTGTAGGTTCTGAACTATTTTCCTGTCTTCTGATGGTGGTAACTTGTCTGAGGAAGCTTGTAAGCTGACAAAGCCTCCCTGTCCCCAAAAATAATCAAAGAAACAACCAGGATATGACTGGGAGTGTCTCGGAGGGGAGTGTTGACCCGTTAGAGAAAATCTCCATTACAAGGGAGGAAGTGTTAGGTTTTTTAGGGAATATAAAGACTGACAAATCCCCAGGGCCTGATGGAATCTATCCAAGGCTGCTCAGGGAGACGAGAGATGAAATCGCTGGGCCTCTGACGCAAATCTTTGTCTCGTCACTGGACACAGGTGAGGTCCCAGAGGATTGGAGGATAGCTAATGTGGTCCCATTATTTAAGAAGGGTAGGAAGGATAACCCGGGACATTATAGGCCGGTGAGCTTGACGTCCGTGGTCAGGAAGTTGTTGGAGAGGATTCTTAGAGATAGGATGTATGCGCATTTAGAAAGGAATAAACTCATTAACGATAGTCAGCATGGTTTTGTGAGAGGGAGGTCATGCCTCACTAACCTGGTGGAGTTTTTTGAAGAAGTGACTAGAATGGTTGACGAGGGAAGGGCCGTGGATGTCGTCTATATGGACTTTAGTAAAGCGTTTGACAAAGTCCCTCATGGTAGGTTGGTGCAAAAGGTTGGATCTCATGGGATAAGGGGGAGGTGGCTAGATGGGTGGAGAACTGGCTTGGTCACAGAAGACAGAGGGTGGTAGTGGAAGGGTCTTTTTCCGGCTGGATGCCTGTGACTAGTGGTGTTCCGCAGGGCTCTGTATTGGGACCTCTGCTGTTTGTGATTTATATAAACGATCTGGAAGAAGGTGTAACTGGGGTGATCAGTAAGTTTGCGGACGACACGAAAATGGCTGGACTTGCAAATAGTGAGGAACATTGTCAGAGGCTACAGCAGGATATAGATAGGCTGGAAATTTGGGCAAAGAAATGGCAAATGGAGTTCAATCCAGATAAATGCGAAGTGATGCATTTTGGTAGAAATAACGTAGGGGGGAGTTATACGATAAATGGCAGAGCCATAAAGGGTGTAGATACGCAGAGGGACCTGGGTGTGCAAGTCCACAGATCCTTGAAGGGGACGTCACAGGTGGAGAAGGTAGTGAATAAGGCATATGGCATGCTTGCCTTTATAGGACGGGGCATAGAGTATAAAAGTTGGGGTCTGATGTTGCAGTTGTATAGAACGTTGGTTCGGCCGCATTTGGAATACTGCGCCCAGTTCTGGTCGCCACACTACCGGAAGGACGTGGAGGCTTTAGAGAGAGTGCAGAGGAGGTTTACCAGGATGTTGCCTGGTATGGAAGGGCTTAGTTATGAGGAGAGATTGGGTAAACTGGGGTTGTTCTCACTGGAAAGACGGAGGATGAGGGGTGACCTAATAGAGGTGTATAAAATTATGAAAGGCATAGATAGAGTGAACGGTGGGAAGCTCTTCCCCAGATCGGTGGTGACGTTCACGAGGGGTCATAGGTTCAAGGTGAGGGGGGGGGAGGTTTAACACGGATATCAGAAGGACGTATTTTACACAGAGGGTGGTGGGGGCCTGGAATGCTCTGCCGGGCAAGGTGGTGGAGGCGGACACACTGGGAACGTTTAAGACTTATCTAGATAGCCATATGAACGGAGTAGGAATGGAGGGATACAAAAGAATGGTCTAGTTTGGACCAGGGAGCGGCGCAGGCTTGGAGGGCCGAAGGGCCTGTTCCTGTGCTGTATTGTTCTTTGTTCTGATATCAATCTAATATTATCAGTCACATTATTCAATCCTGGTCAGTTTAATTTCATCAATGACATTTCCCAGGTCCCAGGAGCGCAGGAATCATCATGAGCACCAAGTCTGTAAAGTATTTCACAGTCTTTGTATATTATTCCTTTTCAATCCTCTTCTTATATTCTTTTTCCCTCTAGCCTTTTCTTTTCCAAAAAGGACACATCAAAGTCCTCTTTATTCCAACCGATTAATGCAATAACACAGAACCCGAATACCCACGGTTTTAGAAAAAAACTGAAGCAATGCTGGGTAATTTTGAGCATTACACTATAGGACAAGAAGGAACGGAAATATCCCAGAGCAGATTTCATAGCCAGTCCTCACTTCCAATTCTAAGGTTAAGCAATAGCCCTCATCACCCGACTAGGTAAATGGCATTCTGTAGAATGCATACAAAATGGGACCACAGCCAGAAGGCTCTGTGGAGTAAATTAATGAGGGGCTGAGTGGAAGATTCGCGTCCTGGAGCTGCCAGCTGATTGGATTGCCCAGCAGTGTCAGGAAGGTGCAAGTGGCCACTGCCAGGACCACAGAAGGAAAAGGAGAGGGGCCATGTTTTTGAGGAAGAGATGGTGTCACAGGCTGATAGGCTGGAGGAAGTAGATGTTCGGAGGGAAGATGTACTAGCAATTTTGAATAAACTGAAAGTTGATAGGTTCCCTGGGCCTGATGAAATGTATCCTAGGATTCTTTGGGAGGCAAGGGATGAGATAGCAGAGCCTTTGGCATTGATCTTTGCGTCCTCGCTGTCCACGGGGGCGGTGCCAGAGGACTGGAGAGTGGTGAATGTGGTTCCTCTGTTTAAGAAAGGGAATAGAAATGACCCTGGTAATTATAGGCCGGTTAGTCTTACTTCGGTGGTCGGTAAGTTGATGGAAAAGGTCCTTAGGGATAGGATTTACGACCATTTAGAAAGATGCAGCTTAATCTGGGATAGTCAGCACGGATTTGTGAAAGGCAAGTCTTGCCTCACAAATTTGATAGAATTTTTTGAGGAGGTAACTAAGTGTGTAGATGAAGGTAGTGCAGTTGATGTCATATACATGGATTTTAGTGAGGCGTTTGATAAAGTCCCCCACGGTCGGCTTATGAAGAAAGTAAGGATGTGTGGGATAGAGGGAAGTTTGGCCGATTGGATAGGCAACTGGCTGTCTGACCGAAGACAGAGGGTGGTGGTGGATGGAAACTTTTCGGACTGGAAACTGGTTACCAGCGGAGTGCCACAGGGATCAGTGCTTGGTCCTCTGCTATTTGTAATTTTTATAAATGACTTGGAGGAGGGGGCTGAAGGGTGGATCAGTAAATTTGCTGATGACACCAAGATTGGTGGAGTAGTGGATGAGGTGGAAGGCTGTTGTAGGCTGCAAAGAGATATAGATAGGATGCAGAGCTGGGCTGAAAAATGGCAAATGGAGTTTAACCCTGACAAATGCGAGGTGATTCATTTTGGTAGGACAAATTTAAATGTGGATTACAGGATCAAAGGTAGGGTTCTGAAGAATGTGGAGGAACAGAGAGATCTTGGGGTTCATATCCATAGATCTCTAAAGGTTGCCACTCAAGTGGATAGAGCTGTGAAGAAGGCCTATAGTGTGTTGGCGTTCATTAACAGGGGGTTTGAGTTTAAGAGCTGTGGGGTTATGCTGCAACTGTACAGGACCTTGGTGAGACCACATTTGGAATATTGCGTGCAGTTCTGGTCACCTCACTACAAGAAGGATGTGGAGACATTGGAAAGAGTGCAAAGGAGATTTACCAGGATGCTGCCTGGTTTGGAGGGTAGGTCTTATGAGGAAAGGTTGAGGGAACTTGGGCTTTTCTCTTTGGAGCGGAGGAGGTTGAGAGGAGACTTGATAGAGGTTTATAAGATGATGAGGGGGATAGATAGAGTGAACGTTCAAAGACTATTTCCTCGGGTGAATGGAGCGGTAACTAGGGGGCATAACTATTGGGTTCATGGTGGGAGATATAGGAAGGATGTCCAAGGTAGGTTTTTTACTCAGAGAGTGGTTGGGGTGTGGAATGGACTGCCTGCAGGGATAGTGGAGTCAGAAACTTTAGGAACATTTAAGAAGCTATTGGATAGGCACATGGAGTACTTCGGGATGATAGGGAGGAAATAGCTTGATCTGGGTTTCAGACAAAGCTCGGCACAACATCGTGGGCCGAAGGGCCTGTTCTGTGCTGTACTGTTCTATGTAAGATCAAGGCCCACAGATACCCGGAGCAGGTAAGTTAAGGGTCTCAGGCCAGGAGGGTTCGGGTGGGTTAGGGAGATGAATGGGGGAGGGGGTGAGTCTAAGTGAGTGGGCGAGGGTCTGGCAGATGGAGTACAATGTTGGTAAATGTGAGGTCATCCATTTTGGTCGGAATAACAGCAAAATGGACTATTATTTAAATGGTAAAAAATTGCTACATGCTGCTGTGCAGAGGGACCTGGGTGTCCTTGTGCAAGAATCACAAGGAGTTGGTTTGCAGGTTTAGCAGGTAGTTAAGAAGGCAAATGGAATTTTGTCCTTCATAGCTAGAGGGATGGAGTTTAAAAACAGCGAGGTTATGTTGCAGCTGTATAAGGTGCTGGTGAGGCCACACCTGGAGTACTGTGTACAGTTTTGGTCTCCTTTCTTGAGAAAGGATATACTGGCACTGGAGGGGGTGCAGAGGAGATTCACTAGGTTGATTCCGGAGTTGAGAGGGTTGGCTTAGGAGGAGAGACTGAGTAGACTGGGGCTATACTCATTGGAATTCAGAAGAATGAGGGGAGATCTTATAGAAACATATAAGATTATGAAGGGAATAGATAAGATAGAAGCAGGGAAGTTGTTTCCACTGGCGGGTGAAACTAGAACTAGGGGGCATAGTCTCAAAATAAGGGGGAGCAGATTTAGGACCGAGTTGAGGAAGAACTTCTTCACACAAAGGGTTGTGAATCTCTGGAATTCCCTGCCCGGTGAAGCAGTTGAGGCTACCTCATTGAATGTTTTTAAGGCAAGGATAGATACATTTTTGATCAGTAAAGGAATTAAGAGTTATGGTGAGCGGGCGGGTAAGTGGAGCTGAGTCCACAAAAAGATCAGCCATGATCTTATTGAATGGTGGAGCAGACTCGAGGGGCCAGATGGCCTACTCCTGCTCCTAGTTCTTATGTCCTTATGTTCTTAAGGGAGTGAGTAGGTAGGAATCATAGAATCATAAAATCCTACAGTGCAGAAGGAGGTCATTCGGCCCAGCGAGTTTGCACCGACCACAATCCCAACCAAGGCCTATCCCCATAACCCCATGCACCCACCCTACCCTAGCTCATCCTCCTGAGGGGCAATTTAGCATGGACAATCCACCTAACCAACACTTTTTTGGATGGTGGGAGGAAACCGGAGCACGCGGAGGAAACCCATGCGGACACAGGGAGAATGTGCAAACTCCTCACAGACAGTGACCCAAGCTGGGAATCGAACCCGGGTCCCTGGAGCTGTGAGGCAACTGTGTCACTGTGCTGCCCCAAGGAAGGAAGGGAGTTCAACCTGGGGGGGTGGGGGGGGGAGGGGGCTGGTCCTGCAAACTGCAAAATGATAGTCCTTCAAATATTTAAGTTTAAAAAATTGGACTGCCCGTTCCCACCTGTTTACCCAAGTCAAACATTTTATGGCATGGGCAACATACTGTCAGGGTCAGCTGCCTTGGTAACAAGCCTAATTAACCCTTAATTTTCACTTCAATATTGCAGGCGGTTTCAGATTTCAGCAGCTGCAACCACCATATTATGGTGGTGAGCTCGGGTCTGAGCAGGAAGGTGGTGGGATGGACAAGCACACTATTTTCCATGCCCCTTGTGGAAACACACAACGGGACACATCAAATTCAGCCCTTAAATACCAGTGCATGGAATGCAAATGACCTAAATGAAGAATGTGTAAGCTGGGAAAAAAAAGAAAAGATTTGTTAAGAAACATTGGGAAAGTGGGTTCAGAGAGTTTAAAACAAGCTGCAAATAGGAAGGGAAATATCTTTTTGATTTGATTTATTGTCACATGTATTACTATGCAGTGAAAAGTATTGTTTCTTGCGCGCTATACAGACAAAGCATACCGTTCATTGAGAAGGAAGGAGAGGGTGCATAGCGTAATGTTGCAGACATAGCTAGGGTGTAGATTAAGATCAACTTAATATGAGATAGATAAAAGCAACATGCTGCAGATGCTGGAATCTGAAACTAAAACAATAATGTTAACAAATCTCTGGAGTCCATACAGGATGTGGGGTGTGACATCCTGTAAGCACTCCATCCCATTCTCTCAGTTCCTTTGTCTCCGTCACATCTGTTCTGATGATGCCACTTTGCAAAATAGGGCTGCCGATATGACTTCCTTCTTTCTCAATTGTGGATTTCTATCCACTCTGGTTGACAGGGCTCTCAGCCGCGTCTGACCCATCCCCCAGGCCACTGCTCTCAGCACCTCCCCTCCCTCCCAGAACCAGGATAGGGTCTCCCTTGTCCTCACTTTTCAGCCCACCAGCCTCTGCTTTCAAAGGATCATCCTCCGCCATTTCCGCCAACTCCACTATGATGCCACCACCCAACACATCTTCCCCTCACTCCCGCTGTCAGCATTCCGCAGGGACCACTCTCTCCAGGACACTCTGGTCCACTTCTCCATCACATCCAACACCTCACCCCCTGCCCACAGCACCTTCCCATGCAATCATAGAAGGTCCAACTCCTGCCCCTTTATCTCCTCCCTGCTCACCATCCCAGGGCTTAAACACTCCTTTCAGGTGAAGCAGTGCTTCACGTGCACCTCCTTCTATCCGGTCTATTGCATTTGCTGCTCCCAGTGCGGCCTACGCTACATCGGAGAGACCAAATGCAGACTGGGTGACCGCTTTGCAGAACACCTTTGATCCGTCCACAAGCAGGGCCCAGACCTTCCTGTCACTTGCCACTTCAACACACCACCCTGCTCGCCTGTCCACATGTCCGTCCTTGGCCTTTTGCAATGTTCCAGCGAACCCCAACGCAAACTGGAGGAACAGCACCTCATCTTCCAATTGGGCACTTTACAGCCTTCCGGACTGAACATTGAGTTCAACAACTTCAGAGCATGATCTCTCACCACCATGTTCACCCTATTCCTATTTTATTTCATTTCTTCTTTTCATCCCATGTTTACCATCCTTCATTCTCACTTCCATTTTTCCACTTCTCCATTCTTGTTCTCCACCTTGCCCCCTGTCCCTCCCCCCTCCCCCTCAGGGCAACTGCCACATTCCTCAGGCAGTCCCTTAACAATCTGTACCTCTGTTCTGCCACTCACACATTCTAATCACTTAATGGTCACCTTTGGCACCTTCCTCAGCCTTCTTCATTATCATTTACATTCCCTTTGCCCCCCCTCCCACATCCTTATAGTATAAATCTCTTCTGATTTCCTTTGTTCTTAGCTCTGACTAAGGGTCGTTGAGACTCGAAAAGTTGGTTCTATTCTCTCTCTCTCTCTCCACAGATGCTGTCAGACCTGCTGTGATTTTCCAGCATTTTCTGTTTTTGTTGTGTTAATATGAGTTAGGTCCATTCAAAGATAGGAACATGGTAACATAGGCGCTATGTATGATTTAACAGACTCGGTAAAAGCCAGAGAAAACCCAAATAATAGCTGCCTGCTCTACATCAGGTGATTGGTAACTAGCCACAGTCCACAAAGGACCATATCGATCTCTCCCTCTACAAAAAAGTTGGATCTCTCTCGATCAGAAAGAGACAATTGTTTATATAGCTCGAGGGACACCACTCCACATCAAGCATGGGGCAAGGTAAAGAGACAAGCCTCCGTGAATTGCCCCAGTCCGTATGGGGTTTGCACCCCTGCCATTGCCATTATTCTACTCCATATTCTAGCCAACTGAACTAAATGACCCAGCATGCATCATGCCATCTCTTGTAACTAGATCTGGAACTAAGAGCAAAATCAAGACTGCACTGCCAAGTGACAGAACAAACCTTTTTGTCACATTCGCTTGCCGAGCTTTGCCAGGTGATTTAAGGAAGATGAATTGATTTACATCTCACTGCTGCCCTGCACTGACCAAATCACAGATGCCTGTTTTGACACACTGGTAAATACATTACATCAGTACAAGTATGCAACAGCAAGAGACAGTCAGGTTTGCTGTTAGATATCTATTTGAATTATATGCATCTGTGCAACATCCCCTAGGAGTCACCAACAGCAAAATATACCACTTAAAAATGCGCAAATATAACCACTGCCAAAGAATTCTGCTCATCAATGCATAGGTTGCACAGAGTATCCCCATTGGTCATTAAAATAATTTGTCAGTCCCCTCCCACCCACCTTATTCAAAGACAAGTTTGACAATTGGATTCTCAGGTAAACAGGTGAGCCACTCAAAAAAATGACTCATGGAGATGACTCATGGACTCAAGGAGAAGGATGAGGCTGGGAAGGATGTGGATGAGTAGCCAGCAGAAGGTCAACAGTCACTGCTGAAAATAACAAACATTCCCCTGGTTCCCATTCAGCAGTTCTTAGCTTCATTGGATGATTTTTGTTTTAAAAAATAACACATTATTCAGTAGTGCAAGTTATGTAAAATTCATTCATTGTTAAAGCAAATGATGACGCTAAAGTTTATAGAAATGAATGTTTAACACCTAATGGTACACAAATTAAGAATCTTAGAGTCCCTACCGTGCCGAAGAGGCCATTTGGCCCATCATGTCTGCACCGACTCTCTGGCAGAGTATCCAGGCCAGGCCCTGTCCCCGTCCTATCCCTGTTACCCCATACATTTCCCATGGCTAATCCATCTAGCCTATACGTCTTGGGACACTCAGGGGCAATTTAGCATGGCCAATCCATCTAACCTGCACATCTTTGGGCTGTGGGAGGAAACCCAAGCAGTCAGAGGAAATCCACGCAGACACGGGGAGAATGTGCAAACTCCACACAGAGAGTGACCCAAGGGCGGAATGGAACCCGGGTGCTTGGAGCTGTGAGGCAGCAGTGCTAACCACTGTGCCACCGTGCAGACAAGCTTACATGAATCTAGTGCCTTATCACATCTCTCACATGTTCTCACATCCAATGGATTACTTTTGATGTGAAGTTATTATTCTCAACAAATGTGGTAGTTATTTTACATGCAATAAGATTCCACAAACTGAAATGAGAAGAAACACTCCAATGATTTTGGTGATGGTTTACATTAGAATGTTGCTGAGACAAAGCAAGATTTCTTTATACTTAGTTGGTCCAAGTCCCTATTCAATGGCTCTCCTCAGTGTTACACCAAAGAGGTACAAAGCATGAAATTCAAAGAAAGGGAGATACAACGAATCAGAGATTGGGTGATGGAGTTACATGAAAAGAAAGAGACAAGTTTATCATTGCCTGCAAAAACACAGATTAATTGGTTTTTAGTGAATGAAGTAGTAAAATGATTGGAACAATTGAATGTTTTATGTTATCCCCTAATCGCCACATACCGAGAGTGTGTCAAATGGAGAACGCATCTGAAAATCAGTTAAAACCAAGTAAAAATGTCCTGGGTGCCATTTTAGTGGTTTATCAACATCACCCAAAGTCAGCTGAAATATAATCCTACCTGTTATAATGTGTTAGCCATGCCGTACCTTTGCAATGTGAAATAAAACCAAACATTGTTGTACTTCAAAACAATTAGTACATCAGCAATGCAGGTGAAATGATGTGATTTAATCAGAGGAGCCTGCTGTCTGCAGACGCTTATCATAACACCAAACAGCAAAGAAATGTCACAGTAAAAGGAATAAATTACTCCCAATAACTCTGCCTCTGGTGGTTAGAAAGAGGCTGTTTGTGTTTTTAAGGATGCAATATCTCTCTTCAGACGGCCGTGAATAAACTGCTCAAACCTTGTTCTTACTGTTTAGGATTTGCAGATTTGCATCTGAATATAGCAATGCGTTACTCTGGTTAATGGTCCCCCTGCTCTGCAAACAGTGTTCGATCTGTACCTCCAAATCTCTACTTGTTGTCATCCAGACTCCTCCTATTGACTCCTACTCACATCCCATTCTTTGGCAGAACCACTAAACTATGGAATTGCTTAACACCCTCAGTCCTCTCTTCCTCCATTTTCCAGGCTTTTAAAGCAAAAGTGTCAACAAGTCACTAATTTCTAATTTACCTAGTGTTCTATTATCAAGCTTGTCCCCTCCCTCCCTGCGACATGTTTTTCAGTGGCAGAGGTGGATGGCCATCGGCTGTTAGTGGGATCCAATTTGCCAACTTGCCTTGGGTTCATGGGCTCTAACTTTTTGGACCAACCATCCATCTGGGACCTTGTCAAAGGCCATGCAAACCACATCAACTGTGCTGCCTTCATTAATATATTTAGTTGCCTTTTCAAAAAGCTCAATTAAATTAGTTAGACAGGATCTACCACCAACAAATCCTTTCCAGGTGTTGATTAATCCTGTCCCTCGGAACTTTTTCCGATAATTTCCTTACCACTGACATTAGACGAATTAGCCTGTAATTACCCGGCTTATCTTTGCTGCCCTTCTTGAATACAGGCACCGCATTAGCTTTCCTCCACTCATCTGGCATTTCATCTGTGACTAGCTTTCGGAGCGCTGCTCCTTCATCAGGTAAGTGGGAGTTCTGTTCACAAACAGGGCACATAAAAACACAAACTCAATTTACAAAATAATGTAAATAAAAATTACACTATTTTGTAAATTGAGTTTGTGTCTTTATACGCCATGTTTGTGAACTGAAATCCCACTTACCTGATGAAGGGGCAGCGCTCCGAAAGCTAGTGGCTTGTGCTACCAAATAAACCTGCTGGACTTTAACCTGGTGTTGTGAGACTTCTTACTGTGTTTACCCCAGTCCAACGCCGCCATCTCCACATCACTTCACCTGTGGCCAGTGAAGTTTTAAATATCTCCGTCAGGGCCCCTGCAATCTCCTCCCATAGCAGCCTGGGATATATCTCATCAGGAGCTGGGAATTTATGCACCTTTATACCCGCCAACACATCAAAATCCTCTTCCTTATTAATCTTAACTCTGGAACTTCACCGTCCTAACTGCAATCTCCAGCTACAATGTCTTTCTCCTTAGTGAAGACAGGTGAAAAATATTCATTTAAGACTTCGCTCACGTCCCCTGGCTCCATGCATAGATTGCCCCTTAGTCTCAAATGGGCCCCATTCTTTCCCTGGTCATCCTCTTAAGATACTTATAAAATCTCTGGGGGGGGGGGGGGGGGTTCCTTAATCTTATCAGCCAATAATATTTTGTGGCCCCTCTTCACCCTCCTAATTTCTTTTTTAAACACCCTCGTACACTCTGTATACTCCTGAAGGCCCTTGATGGTGAAGTAGAAATTAAACTGTAGGGAGTCAAGCGTGGTAGGCCCCATGGGATGGTGGAAACCCCTCCACAGATCATTGGGGTTGGTTTTTGTGCCTGCCGCTGCCTCCTCTTTTGGGTAAGAAGGCTGGATCTCCAATGGTGGCATCTTTCCACCCCCACTCCGAGCTGCCATGAAGATGGCGGCCTGTCCACATGGTGTGGCCAACCCACTGTCGGCCCTGGAAAGAGGCCTAATTCTGCAAATTGGCGAGTTGGTCCACCTCGCAGGCAGCTGCTGAGAGACTCCCCTGGTGGCAGGACAGAAATGGGGAGCAATCCTGATGTGGTTCCCCGCTATTTTATCAGCCTCCTCACCTCAATTCCCACCTCCCAGGAGCTAGCAAAATGTAGCCTAATGTTTCAGTTACACCACTGAACAGGTCTTACGAAACAAGGTAACATTTTTGTGCACTGATACTAACATACAACAGATAAGGACCTGAACTGAAAATATAAATGGATTTAAAATGCAGTAATAAATTCCAAAACTAAAATGGTTCTTCACGGGAGTTGGTGGAATAATGGTGAATACTCTGAATTTACCAAACATTAATTTTAAATAAAAATATTTTTTTAAAGTATAAAGTAGTCTCCAAAAGCATAAATAATGACAGATCCTGCTCCTTGAATTGAACCTCTTGAAGACTCATTCTGGGATATAATCTCACTGGTATCAGCAAGTGGTCTTTATCAATGTATCAGCCTGTACAATGAGCACCACTCAGATGTTTGACCATGGGGAATATCACAGTGAAACCTGATCCTGGCATCAGCTGGTATCACACATATCCTTCATCACTAATCATTAGCTATCGAAACTGGTTAAATGTCCATCCAGCATGGCAGCCCTGGCTAATTTCTCCCCCGCTTTAGACTAGAGGCACTGAGACCCATATACTCATCAGCTAATTAAGGACAGATGAGAAGCTTATGAGGGGTATGGACAGAGTGGATAGTCAGAAGCTTTATCCCAGGGTGGAAGAGTCAATTACTAAGGGGCATAGGTTTAAGGTGCGAGGGGCAAGGTTTAAAGGAGATGTACAAGGCATGTTTTTTTTACACAGAGGGTGGTGGGTGCCTGGAACTCGCAGCCGGGGGAGGTAGTGGAAGCAGATATGATAGTGAGCCTTAGGGACGTCTGGACAAATACATGAAAAGGATGGGAATAGAGGGATATGGTCCCCGGAAGGCTGGGGGATTGTAGTTCAGTCCGACAGCATGGTCGGTGCAGGTTTGGAGGGCCGAAGGGCCTGTTCCTGTGCTGTAACTTTCTTTGTTCTTTGAGAGATAGAACATTGGATGTTAATTACATATTAATTGCATGCAAGTGGTGAGCTGGGATTCACTTGTGCCCCTAGGACCTGTTCACCCTCTTGACAGAAGCCAGAGGGTGGTTGTAGAGAGTTGTTTTTCAAACTGGAGGTCTGTGATCAGCGGTATGCCTCAGGGATCAGTGCTGGGCCCACTGTTATTTGTCATTTATATTAATGATTTGGATGAGAATATAGGGGGCATGGTTAGTAAGTTTGCAGATGACACCAAGATTGGCGGCATAGTGGATAGTGAAGAAAGTTATCTCCAATTGCAACGGGATCTTGATCAATTGGGCCAGTGGGCTGACGAATGGCTGATGGAGTTTAATTTAGACAAATGCGAGGTGATGCATTTTGGTAGATTGAACCAGGGCAGGACTTACTCAGTAATGGTAGGGCACTGGGGAGAGTTACAGAACAAAGAGATCTAGGAGTACATGTTCATAGCTCCTTGAAAGTGGAGCCACAGGTGGACAGAGTGGTGAAGAAGGCATTCGGCATGCTTGGTTTCATTGGTCAGAACATTGAATACAGGAGTTGGAACGTCTTGTTAAAGTTGTACAAGACATTGGTAAGGCCACACTTGGAATACTGTGTGCAATTCTGGTCACCCTATTGTAGAAAGGATATTATTAAACTAGAAAGAGTTCAGAAAAGATTTACTAGGATGCTATCGGGACTTGATGGTTTGAGTTATAAGGAGAGGCTGAATAGACTGGGACTTTTTTCTCTGGAGCGTAGGAGGCTAAGGGGTGACCTTATAGACGTCTATAAAATAATGAGGGGCATAGACAAGGTAGATAGTCAATATCTTTTTCCAAAGGTAGGGGAGTCTAAAACTAGAGGGCATAGGTTTAAGGTGAGAGGGGAGAGATACAAAAGTGGCCAGAGGGGCAATTTTTTCACAGAGAGTGGTGAGCATCTGGAACAAGCTGCCAGAGGTAGTAGTAGAGGCAGGTACAATTTTATATTTTAGAAAGCATTTAGATAGTTACATGGGTACGATGGGTATAGAGGAATATGGGCCAAATGCGGGCAATTGGGATTAGCTTAGGGGTTTTAAGAAAAAAGGGTGGCATGGGCAAGTTGGGCCGAAGGGCCCATTTCCATGCTTTAAACCTCTATGACTCTATAAAAGAAACATCAGGCTAAATTTTGCTAGCCCCCAGGAATGGAGGTGAGGAGGCTGATAAAATAGCGGGGAGCCACATCAGGATAGCTTCCTATTACTGTCCTGCCAGCAGGGAAGTCTCTCAGCAGCTGGCTGTGAGGTGGACCAATTTGTAATAGGAACAGACAGAAATGGTGATTGTTGCGTTATGAGATGCACACGCATCTCTCTAAATACTTCTGCACAGATTGGCTCCAGTTCTATTCCTTAACCACCTGGCCTTCTGAAATATACCCGAGGGCAGGGGTTCCCAATTTGTGGGTTGTGAATCAGTAGTCACATTTGGGGTCGCAAGCTCCCTGCCCTCTGTGAAGAGGAGACTGCCTAGCTGGACAGCCTTGGATTCACTCGACTGATGCCAGCAAACAGCATGAGGCGAACAGTGAGCCCAACAACCCATCTGAAGCCACTTTTACTGGGATAATTCAGTGGACCTGGGATATCTGTGCACCAACTGGACAGGCAG
This sequence comes from Mustelus asterias, assembly GCF_964213995.1. NCBI lineage: Eukaryota > Metazoa > Chordata > Chondrichthyes > Carcharhiniformes > Triakidae > Mustelus > Mustelus asterias. Next base: position 146,016,908 of record NC_135804.1, read on the forward strand.
AGTCTCAAAAGTGTCATTCAGTAACTGAGTGTGGAGCAAAGCAAGAGGTCACAAGGTGGACCAGGAAGGTGAGTGGCAGCTTCAACATTGTGTTTCAGTTATACAGATTCCTGAACAGTGTTGACAACTCTGCTTTGCCGGCACTGGAAACAAGACCATAAAAGGAGAAGGGGAGGGACACTCACCAGCTTCTGTGTTTGGTGATGGGGAAGGAGGTTGGCAAGAGGAGATGCTGAACGAGTGACTGAGTGGGGGTAGGCATTTGGGAAAAGAGGCTGCTGAATGGAGTGAGTGGGCTAAGGAGGATTGGGAAGGAGACTACTGAATGAGTGGGAGGGGTAGGGACTGGGAAGAGGCGCTACTGAGCGAGTGGGGGGGAGGGTTGAGAAGAGAGTGCTGTGTGAGTGGATGCTGGTGTGCGTGTTTGTGTGTGTGTTTGAGGGGAGGGTGAATACAGTTGTGAACAGGGGCTTGTATATACCTTTGAGGGAGGGGCAGTGAGGAGGTGGCGGGGGGGACTTCATTAAGTCTACTGTCACCGGAGAACATGGACAGCTTGGCAAAACAGTCAAGCTTCAGAAAGATGACCAGAGTTCCAAGGACAGCACAAGATGGCACGGTAGCACAGTGGTTAGCACTACTGCCTTACAGCTCCAGGGACCTGGGTTCGATTCCCGGCTTGGGTCACTGCCTGTGTGGAGTTGCACATTCTCCGTGTCAGCATGAGTTTCCTCCAGGTGCTCCGGTTTCCTCCCACGATCCAAAGATGTGCAGGTTAGGTGCACTGGCTATGCTCAATTGCCCCTTAGTGTCCTGGGATTAGAGGAATTAGCAGGGTAAATATGTGGGGTTATGAGGATAGGGACTAAATGGGATTGTTGTGGGTGCAGACTCAATGGGCCGAATGGCCTCCTTTTGCACTGTAGGGTTTCTATGATTCTATGACAGATTCTGCAGGTTGCTTTCCATAACCTTTGCCACCTTGGTATAGCTTTGGGAAACAGGCTGGCCATTTTATTTTATGCTGAGTGTTGTACATGGACCAGTCAAGACTCCAGTGGGGCTTATTTCCTGATGTGAAGATGCCGGCGTTGGACTGGGGTAAACACAGTAAGAAGTTTAACAACACCAGGTTTATTTGGTAGCAAAAGCCACACAAGCTTTCGGAGCTCCAAGCCCCTTCTTCAGAAGTGACCACCTGAAGCTTGTGTGGCTTTTGCTACCAAATAAACCTGTTGGACTTTAACCTGGTGTTGTTAAACTTCTTAGTGTGCTTATTTCCTGAACAGGGCGACTGATAACACTGCTCTCTGGGCAAATCTGATAAAAAGCCGAGGTGCTTTTTCATTTCTCTGTAACCTTCATCGATGTGTAAGGTTTCCTTTTAGTTAGAGCTAGATTTATTTGTGAAGGGTGCACAATTGTAATTGTAAATTGCAATCATGGCAACAGGCTTTACATTTCAATTATATCTGTATGGTTGCAGGATTATATCATGTATGAAGCTTCAGCGTTTCAAAGCACAATTTCTAGTTCCTTGCAGCTCCATGTACACAGGCTGCTATAACTTCAGAGCAAAGATATGTTCAAGCCCCTCAAACCTATTTTCTTACTGCCTAATTAGGAAACTTGGAGTCAGAAGGATTTTCTTCTATGATATGGGACTCCTCTTCACTAACCCCTCGGTTATGCCACTCACATTGCACAATTCTAATTAAACCTGACAGCAATTTTGTTCTGCTACCCCAATCTTTCCCAGAGATGGTGACTCTGGTTTGTGTAGGAATTCTGCGCTTGCCCAAAGCATCTCAACCAAGTAGCCGTTTTCATCTGAGTGTCCTGATAATGAGCTTCAGCGGGTTAGTTGACTCAGTGGATTTTTGTCCAACGCACAATCACATTCACTTTCCAGACCGAACATTACAGCACAGAAACAGGCCTTTTGGCCCTACTTGGCTGTGCCAAACCATTTTTCTGTCTAGTCCCACTGACCTGCACCCTTCACACCCCTCTCATCCATGTACCTGTCCAAGTTTTTCTTAAATGTTAAAAAAGTGCATTCACCACTTCATCTGGCAGCTCATTCCACACTCCCACCACTCTTAGCCCCCCCTAATTCGTGGATTCGTGAAGGGCAAGTCGTGTCTCACAAATTTGATAGAATTTTTTGAGGAGGTAACTAAGTGTGTTGATGAAGGTAGGGCAGTTGATGTCATATACATGGATTTTAGTAAGGCGTTTGATAAGGTCCCCCATGGTCGGCTTATGATGAAAGTAAGGAGGTGTGGGATAGAGGGAAAGTTGGCAGATTGGATAGGTAACTGGCTGTCTGATCGAAGACAGAGGGTGGTGGTGGATGGAAAATTTTCGGGCTGGAGGCAGGTTGCTAGCGGAGTGCCACAGGGATCGGTGCTTGGTCCTCTGCTCTTTGTGATTTTTATCAATGACTTAGAGGAGGGGGCTGAAGGGTGGATCAGTAAATTTGCTGATGACACCAAGATTGGTGGAGTAGTGGATGAGGTGGAGGGCTGTTGTAGGCTGCAAAGAGACATAGATAGGATGCAAAGCTGGGCTGAAAAATGGCAAATGGAGTTTAACCCTGATAAATGTGAGGTGATTCATTTTGGTAGGACTAATTTAAATGTGGATTACAGGGTCAAAGGTAGGGTTCTGAAGACTGTGGAGGAACAGAGAGATCTTGGGGTCCATATCCACAGATCTCTGAAGGTTGCCACTCAAGTGGATAGAGCTGTGAAGAAGGCCTATAGTGTGTTAGCTTTTATTAATAGGGGGTCGGAGTTTAAGAGCCGTGGGGTTATGCTGCAACCGTACAGGACCTTGGTGAGACCACATTTGGAATATTGTGTGCAGTTCTGGTCACCTCACTATAAGGAGGATGTGGCAGCGCTGGAAAGAGTGCAAAGGAGATTTACCAGGATACTGCCTGGTTTGGAGGGTAGGTCTTGAGAGGAAAGGTTGAGGGAGCTAGGGCTGTTCTCTCTGGGGCGGAGGAGGTTGAGGGGAGACTTAATAGAGGTTTATAAAATGATGAAGGGGATAGATAGAGTGAACGTTCAAAGATTATTTCCTCGGGTGGATGGAGCTATTACAAGGGGGCATAACTATAGGGTTCGTGGTGGGAGATACAGGAAGGATATCAGAGGTAGGTTCTTTACGCAGAGAGTGGTTGGGGTGTGGAATGGACTGCCTGCAGTGATAGTGGAGTCAGACACTTTAGGAACATTTAAGTGGTTATTGGATAGGCACATGGAGCACACCAGGATGATAGGGAGTGGGATAGCTTGATCTTGGTTTCAGATAAAGCTCAGCACAACATCGTGGGCCGAAGGGCCTGTTCTGTGCTGTACTGTTCTATGTTCTATGTTAATATTCCCTTTAAACTTTTCCCCCCTTCACCCTTAACCCATGTCCTCTAGTTTTTTTCTCCCCTAGCCTCAGTGGAAAAAGCCTGCTTGCATTCACTCTATCTATACCCATCATAATTTTATACACCTCTATCAAATCTCCCCTCATTCTTCTATGCTCCCAATTTCTCAGGTCAACAGTGATGTCCAAGATGTTGTCCCAGCTAAGATCAGCTAACTCAGTCAAGGCAGAAATAACTTGCACTTACAGAGCAACTTTCGCAATATCAGGATATTCAAAAGCCCTTAGCAGCTACAAGCACTTTTGAAGCTCAGTCAAACGACAATATGGTAACCAATTTACAATTTGAAGTGCCAGTCTTGGTTCTGTGGTCGCACACTGTCACCTGAGTCAGAAGGTTGTGGCTTCAAGTTCTACTCCAGAGACTTGAACACAAAAATCAAGGTCGACAGGCTACACTGTCTTGTTGTATCTTGTCGATGAGCCTTTAAAACAAAGCCTGGTCTGCTTCCTCAGATGTATGTAAAATATTCCAGGCACTATTTTGAAGAATAATTGAGTCCTCTGGTCTTCTGCTTATCACTTATTCCTCAACCAACATCATTTAAATGACCAGATAACCCATTTCTTTTTGTGTTTGAGGTACTTTGCTGTGTTCAAATTGGCTGACATGTTTCTTACAGCCGTGACTACACTTAAAGTACTCCATTGGCATAAAGTGCTTTTGGGCATCCTTTGACCATGAAAGGTGCTACAGAAACACAAGTCTTTCTTTCATACAGAAAAATCGTACAAACAGAAATGAGGCAAATTTGTTTCAGCGATGTTGATTGAGGGGTAAGTGTTGGTCAGGACATCTAGAGAACTCCTGATTCTGCTTCAAACTTCAGCATCTGAGAGCGCAGTTGAGTCTCGGTTGTACATTTCATCCAAGTGTGGCAACTCCCTCAGCACTGCATGGAAGCATCAGCATAGATAATGTGCTCACATCGCTAGAGTGGGTTCTGAGTCCACAACATCCTCACTCAAGAGGCAAGAGTATTAGGCCATAACAAGAATGTCATCTTATGAAACAGAGTGTGAACGTGGACCTTTGATCTCTCCCACATCACAGCTTTGCTGACTGGATCATCAGGTGACTATTTTCAGCACAGTTTTTGAATGGTAAATTTAATGGCTGAAGCTATGATACATGGACAGTGTGGTTTGTGGGAAAGTGGCAGCATCTGAAAAACGTGATGTAAATAATATTGCGAGTATGTATTGTTCCTGCAGGTTAGACAGTGCCCAAGTAGTGAATTAGACACTTAATTATTAAGCTGGTTCCAGCTGGCCGTGGCTTTGTTTGGATGACATTTTATTTTATTGCAGCCTAATTCCCACAATAAGTCAGCTGGTCATAGGACTGACTGGTATCAGTGCCAATGTTAGCTCATCCTTCAAGACATAATGAAAATCTTGTTTTGGTTTTCCTCCCAACGGACACATCTTCTGCTGTCATGTGAAATTCATCATGCAATAGACCAATTGAACAATTAGAAAACTTGACCCCCTCCCCGGATGAGAAGATTCAAAGTTTCCAAGATCTATTACTGGCAACACCTTCAGGACAGAATGATTCTGGTCACTAATTAAATCATCATCACATTATTTTGAGATACAGACCAAAGGAACGTTTCATAAATTTTTTTTTACATCACTTTCCGCCCCCGCACCCCCCGCACCCCCGCCACCCTTTCTTCCTCCAGATCGTCCAAAGGAACTTTTACCCTCCATAGGAAGGCACACCGCTACAGAAGCAAATTGCTCCCGCTGGAGTATTGTGTCCAGTTTTGGTCTCCTTATTTGAGGAAGGATGCGGTGGCATTGGAGGCAGGTCAGAGGAGGTTCACCAGATTGATTCCAGGGATGAAAGGGTTGATGTATGAGGAGAGGTTAAACAGTTTGGGCTCATACTTGCTGGAGTTTAGAAGGATGAAAGGGGATCTGATTGAGGTATGCAAAATTCTAAAAGGGATGGATAAAGTAAACGGAGATCAAATGTTTCCCCTAGTGGGACAACCTAGAACAAGAGGTTGAGATTTAAGTCACGAGGCGGCAATTTAAAAAAGAGATTTATTTATTAGTCACATTTAGGCTTACATTAACAATGCAAAGAAGTTACTGTGAAAATTCCCTAGTCGCCACACTCCGGCGCCTGTTCAAGTACACTGAGGGAGAATTTAGCATGGCCAGCATGTCTTTCGGACCGTGGGGGGAAACTGGCGCACCCGAAGGAAACCCACGCAGACACAGGGAGAACGTGCCAACTCCACACAGACAGCGACCCAAGTCGGAAATTGAACCCGGGTCCCTGGGTGCTGTGAGGCAGCGATGCTAACCACTGTGCCACCATTAAAACTGACATGAGGAGGAACTACTTCTCGCAGAAGGTGGTGAACCTGTGGAACTCGCTGCCCCACTGTGAGATGGAGTCTGAATCATTAAATGGTTTCAAGAGGGAGAAAGATATATTTCTGATACAAAACGGGTTAAAGGGATATGGGGAACAGGTAGAGGGAGGTGGATTTGAGAGCAGGAAGAGATGATCTGATTGAATGGCGGAGCAGGCTTGAAGGGCTGAATTGCCTTCTTAATTCCCATATGTTCCTATATTCCTCTGCCAGCTGCACGTCTTGGTGTGCACATGATCAATGATATTGCCAACCCATAAAATTTTGATTCTCTCATTCGGAAAAGCCAGCAAGCTCTACTGCTTTAATTCATTGCGGCTTTACCTAAACAAGGAGTCTGGTTTGTCTGTGGGAACCACCTCCCCAATCCAGGTGCAGAAAGGCTTACGGTTATGGCTTGATTTGAAACTAAATACTGCAAAAACACACGCAGGCTGGACTGACTAATAGAACACACCTGTTGAACAGCAAATTAAGTTAAAACACATTTAAATCCTAATGTCAGTTTACAGTTTGAAATTTTATTGCTTTTTATGTATCAATTTTTTTTCCCCAGTGAGGTGAGAATTAAAATTTCGGAATCTTCTTCAGCTAGAACGCTTTTATCAGATGCAGTCTGCAGCTACAACCTTTTTTCTGCTATAGTAATTATTAAGCGATGAAAAGAGTTCTAATTTTTAAATATAATTGAGACGTTTGCAACTTTCATGTATTTTCGCCTTCATCAGAATGCACCACAGTGATGTATTCAAGTAAGTTGCAGCTGCTGATTGCAATACTATTGGTAACAGCTGCCTTTATCTTGTGCAGATGAGGGCGAGGTCATGGAGTTATCAGCTGTTGTGAAGCCATCGCTATCAGATATCTTCCATTCTAGGTTTTCTTTGTGTACATTTATTGCATATTGCAGCCCTCTAATAAATCCACCAACAAGACATTTTTCCAATAATAGATTTATAGGTGAGAACCTTTTCTTTGTGCAATAATATTCATTTTGCTGCGAATACATTCAAAAACAGAAACTGTGCAAAAACAAATTCTCTCATAGGGCGAATGAGGGACGGCAGCACAAAGCTGATTTTGTTAAGAAGTACCAGTCTATCAATGTCATCTACATTGCTGCTGTGAGAAGTCAATGAGCAGTAGTGGGAAAATAGGAGAGAAAGCATCTGACAAATGTGGATAGGCAGACAAACATGCACACACACACATGCATATTTTTATATATAAAAACACACACACACACACACATATATATATATGCGTGTGTGTTATATATATGTATACATACATGTGTGTGTATGTGTGTGTGTTATATGGGGAGGCGATGGCCTAGTGGTGTTATCGCTGGACTATTAATCCAGAAACTCAGCCCATGTTCTGGGGACACAGGTTCGAATCACACCACGGCAGATGGTAGAATTTGAATTCAATAAAACAAATCTGGAATTAAGAATCTACGGATGACCATGAAACCATTGCCAATTGTCATAAAAACCCATCTGGTTCACAATATCCTTTAGGGAAGGAAATCTGCCATCCTTACCCAGTCTGGCCTACATGTGACTTCAGAGCCACAACAATGTGGTTCACTCTCAACTGCCCTCCAAAGACAACTAGAGATGAGTAATTAATGTTGGTCAGTCAGTGTCCATGTCCCACGAATGAATAAAACACACATATTGCGCACACACACGCACATATTGCGCACACACACACGCATACATATATATATATATATATATATATCACACACACTCCCGAGTCACTCCCATGCACCTCTTAACAGCTGGTGCACCATGACATTGGCAGAAGGCCAAGAGGTGTCACCTTCCTGTCCTTCACACCCTTGGAAAGCATGTGGCTCAGAAAGTCTTGAAGGGGAGGAATTAGCAGGTGGTGTATAATAGAAATACATATATATTTTAAGAACACAGAAATGCTGACATTTTGTTCACCAAAATGAGAGTTACATTGTCTTTTAATTAGCAATAATACGTGTAGTCATGTAAAATGCAGCTTAAGATGGATGTCTGAAATTGTGATGCCAGATGTCATGTCTCAATCTCCCACTATATCAGGACAATAAAGATTTTACTTTGCTATTCACTGACATTTTTTAAGTGAATGAATGTCAGTGTGCGTAGTGTTCAGCCATGCAGACCAGGAGGCTTGCAGCTTCAATTTCAGTCTTTGCTATTTACATTACCTCAGCCAGCTCAGTGTTCCTGGGGGAGGGGGAGTGGGGGCAGTGTAGAGAGAGAAGAAATTAGCTAGCTCCTATTACTAACTGATTATTCTGGATGATAACTGCATGTTTGGTTGTTAAGGTGGGAAAGAGGATGTGAATGTCATGTCCTGCACAGTCAAAAAGAATGCGACATTCATGGATTAAGGTCGCCCTTGAGGTGTGAGGACACTTGGCTATAAGATGCTGCCGCCTGAAGAGGAAGAGGGAGGAAAACAACTGTGGCTGTGACACCCCAAAACGTAGAAAACCTTGCTGACACTCCAGGCAAAGACACCCGATTGAGAAAGATAATGCGAGAGCAGCTGTAACCACAGAGGCTTAATTCACCAAGAAGTCAACTTCTTCAAAAGGAGGAGGAGAGGGAGGAGAGAGACAAAGCTGGTTCATAGAATCCCTACAGTGCAGAAGGAGGCCATTCAGCCCATCAAGACTGCACCAACCACAATCCCACCCAGGCCCTATCCCCATAACATTACTTATTTACCCTACTAACCCCCTGTCACTAAGGAGCAATTTAGCATGGCCAATCAACCCTAAGCCGCACATTTTTGGAGTGTGGGAGGAAAACGGGAGCACCCGGAGGAAACCCATGCAGACACGGGGAGAAGGTGCAAACTCCACACAGGCAGTGACCCAAGCCGGGAATCGAACCCGGGTCCCTGGAGCTGAGAGGCAGCAGTGCTAACCACTGTGCCACACCACAATTAAAAATTAATTCATAGGTACACACAATACTTTGATGTTTTGCAACATCGTGTCATCTCAAAACAATTTTTACGTGCCTGATCCTAAAATCATATAATAAAGCACATTCCATTCAACTTAACGGTTTCAAATTTGCATTCGAGGAGATCGTTATGTATTCAGATGAAGAGTTCCTCTTTCTCTCCAAATGTTTCATCTACAAATTTACCAGTCACAACCAATGGCAGCGTCGGTGTGGAACAGCCAGGACTACAACTGCGGAGCTACCTTACAATACTCCAACATGGGCCCACTATTCAAAATGCTTTTTAAATTAACCACCCCACAAATGCGGTTGTTGAATTAGAACTAGCTATGCATACCATTGGATGACAAGCTAATATCCAGTTTGGAACCAAACTAAGGAGTCAAGAGATGAAGACTGAGGTTTAATTTCATCTCCCTGAGATAGATCTGATCCAAGTTGCAGAAACAAAGAATCAAAAGTGTTTTAATTACTAACCCACCAGACCACCCAGTTCCTCCTCCCACTTTCCATTTTTAAAAAAGTCTAATTCACCAACCTACTGAGAAAATGAGTACTTATTTAAAATTTCTAAGACAGTTTACTTCCTCCATTTGGCTACAAAATTGAAAATTTGTCCATGGTTGTATTAAACAGACTGTTAATTACTATATCCTATCGTAAACACTTGACAGCTGTGAGGCATATATTAGTACACTTTAACAAACTCAAACAGATGTTTTAAAAGGTGCATCGCATGGTGCTTAAGAGGCTTGAGAGGCTGGCTGCAGTTTTAGAATTTTGGGCCACAGAAATCCTAAACCATTGTGTGACCAAAGCAGTAACGTTTACATAGAACAAGATTTTTTTTTTAAATTATGAAATTTTGTGTTTTGAGTGAATAAAACCAAGTGTTGGGGATGGAACATTTTCCTACTGAAGTTATCCAGTGCCATTCTCACTCCTGAGCACAATCTATTATGGAGTAAAGCCCCTTTCTGTTTTACCTCGAAATTGCAACCTCAGCACAACCCCACTGCATCCAGTTCCCGCAACAGCATTTCTGTTCACTCCATCCCTTTCCCGCCCTCCAGAATGCCAATGTAACCTCCAATTTAGTGCCAAGGTAGGGGCAGTTGTGCGCTCGTCCACCTGGCATTAGACTACCAATCCTGGATCAGGATCCACCCAACCAGCAGAGAGAGGAAAAATGAATCACAGAATCCTACAGTGCAGAAGGAGGCCATTCCGCCCATCGAATCTGCACCGACCACAAGGCCCTCTCCCCATAACCCCATGTATTTACCCTGCTAGTCCTCCTGACATAAAGGGATAATTTAGTATGGTCAATCCACCCAACCCACACACCTTTCGGACTGAGAGAGAAAACCGGAGCACCCGGAGGAAACCCACACAGACACGGGGCGAACGTGCAAACTCCTCACAGACAGTGACCCAAGCCAGGAATCGAACCCAGGTCCCTGGCACTGTGAGACAGCAGTGCTAACCACTGTGCCACCCCAAGAGAGACACAGGCGGTTTCAAGTAGGAGATAGATATATTTCTGATTTTTAAAAAGGGTTAAACAGATATGGAGAACAGGTAGGGAGGTGGATTTGAGACCAGGAAGAGATCAGATATTATCTGATTGAATGGCGGAGCGGGCTTGAAGGGGTTAATTGCTTACTTCTGCTCCTAATTCCTATGTTCCTATCAGCTTTGGTTTATTTCCAACCAAATTTTCTTTTTGAAAAATGATTATTTTATTTTGTAAAGAAAACTAAATTATTTTGTAAATGTGCAGAGCAGCCAGCACCTAACACACAACATTACAGCACAGTTAATATTACAGCTGTGACCCAGCAACAGAAATGAGGGGCATTTATGGGTACTTTTAGTATTATGGTTGCAGTGCTCCAACTGTATCATAAGGAGTTCAAATCTCTCCACGGCAAATTCACAGAATCCCTACAGTGCAGAAGGAGGCCATTTGGCTCATCGAGCCTACACCGACAACAAACACACCCAACCCCCATCCCCATAACCCCACGTATTTACTCTGCCAATCCCCCTGGCACTAAGGACCAATTTAGCATGGCCACTCCCCATAACCCCACACATTTACCCTGCTAATCCCACTAACCTACACATCGTTTGGACACGAAGGGACAACTTAGCATGGCCAATCCACCTAACCTGCACATCTTTGGAGTGAGGGAGGAAACCGGAGCACCAAGAGGAAACCCACACAGACACGGGGAGAACATGCAAACTCCATACAGTCACCTGAGGCTGGAATTGAACCCAGGCCCCTGGCACTGTGTGGCAGCAGTGCTAACCACTGTGTCACCATGCCACCCGTGCATTGTGCAAGTGAATATATTGGATGTGGTTTCTGAAAATGCTACCAGTCGTTTGTGAACACCCAGCTCTCAAGAGAGGTCTTAGGACACTAACTAGCCTAACAAGTTATTCAGTTACAAACAACAGCAAACAAAAAAGCTTTAAGACCCACTATCAACATGTATGCAGCAAAGGAAATCCTACAGAATCCTATAATCAGAAATAAAGGAAAGAGAAAAGATCAGAAATAGCTTGCCTCAGATCAAGATGCAACTATTTTGATACTGAAAGTTATGCTGCTATTGGATTACAAATTCCAGGGCGGCTTCAACCGGGATCTTGGGTTCATGTCACACTGCATGTAACCCCCACCATTTGGCCTGGGCTTGCAAAATCCTTCTATCTGCCCTGGCTTGAGACAATTCACACCTCTTTAACCTGTGATTATCCCTCTCTCCACTCGCACTGTCTGTACCTGTAAAGACTTAATTACCTGTAAAGACTCGCATTCCAACCATTATCTTGCAATTGCATCTCTGTCTATATATGCCGTGTTTGTAAACCCAACTCTCCACTCACCTGAGGAAGGAGCAGCGCTCCGAAAGCTCGTGATTCCAAATAAACCTGTTGGACTTTAACCTGGTGTTGTGAGACCTCTTACTGTGCCCACCCCAGTCCAACGCCGACATCTCCACATCACGAATTCCAGTCTGCCACAGATACTTTATTTTGAGTTCAGTGGTGTCAGTTGCTCTTGTAAGTGATCTGAGCATCTTTCTATTCCACAGAAGTTAAATCACACTGCCCTACATCTATTTGTAATATACCATAACTTGGGGTTATTATAATAACCCCACGTGACTTGAAATAGATACTAGTGTTATTCACACATATACTTCTTCAATATCCTGACCCATTTAACATTGCTGAGGTGAAGTTTAACACCAGTTGTCATATTTTACAGTATGATGAAAACACAAAAAAAGTTAAGATAAGATGCACTTAAGTCAATTATTACAACTTTGCAATGATGACACTGAATAAAGAACATGCAATGCTCCCCTCTGTCAGTGGGATGTCATACTTGACTTTAACAATATACATTCTAATTATTCTCCAGCGGTGTTTGCCATGAGCAAAGCCTTTTAACAGTTTTCTTTTTAAAAAAGCTTATTTCAAGAAGCCTGTGTCTGATGTCAGCTGATGATTCCTTACTGAAGGCTGAAATCCAGCAGCCTAACTTGGCAATGATCCCTGCAGAGTTCAAATGTCTAAAGTTGTCGCAATGACAATGAACAATCAGTAGAATTATGAACTATCATTCATTGTCTCCAGCTCACTGGTTCATACATCTCATCGGAAATCCTAAGCTGCATTTCCCAGCCTTACTGAACATTTAATCTGACCCCACAGGCGCTAAATTTAGCATAAGCAGCTTTTTAACATGTATCGGCGTAGCCTCATGGCAGCATAGCCAATGATCGTGAAATCATGAAATGTAACAAATTTAAGAGCTTTATAACTTAAATAGAACATGATGATTATACTTCTTTTTGTTTTATAAGTTGTACACTGCCAAACCTGAACTGCGATCCACTTAAGAAAAATAACTTGTATTTAAGGATTTCCCAAGTCATTTATTCATAATTATTTTAATTTTTGAAGTGTGGTCAATTCAATTTATGCACACAAACAGGAGAAAAATGACCAATTAATTGTTTGTTAGGGATGGTGATTGAGGAGTAAATGTTGGTCAGAACACCTGAAGAACTGCACTGTTCCTCTTCAAATAGTAGGAGGCTTGTATGTCCATCCAAATAAGCAGTCAGAGATTCAGTTGAATGTCTCAACAGATGGACAACATCTCCAACTATTGCAATTGTCTGTAATGGCTCAGGAAGTTTGACTGGAAGGGAACATAGTTTGTTTGAAAATGCAAAATAAAACCACTACTGTGGTGTATACACACTAGTCCTTACCCGGGACTACAGTTCAGCAGGCCCAATCCAGGGCCCGTCTTAGAAGAGGCTCAGCTAATGAGTTCCAGCTGAGCAGGCCATTGTCTGTTACCAGGGGTACTCATACCCAATGAACCCCACAGGGAGATAAATCAGTGATTCCCAATGGACCTTGTGGGTGTCTTCACACACTTGAGAGTCTAAGTAACACATGCCCAAGTAGCATACAAAAATATCTTCCTCCATTGAGCCCATGAAAGTCAGATATCGACGTTCCAATGTGGTTTTTCATGGAGTAGCAGGACCTATCTTTCTGCCACAATTTCACAGATTTAGGTATCAATCTGGGGAATGCAATCTGGGGAATGCAATCTGGTGAAACCTAGGACTCTCCTTCATGGAACATTCCTCTTTAGAATTAAGTCCTTTGTAAATTGTGTAACAGTTTGGGACCTGGCCAATAATTTTCCCTCAGCCATCTTCACTGAAACTGATGATTTAGTTATTTATCCCATTGTGGTTTTTTGAGGCATTGCTGTGAGAACATTGCTGCCACATTACTGCAGTGACTACACTTCAAAATTACTTAATGGGCTGTAAAAGCACTTTGGATGTTGTAAGATTGTGAATCTTTGGAATTCTCCGCCCCAGAGGGTTGTAGCAGTTCAGTCCTCGAGTGAAATAAAGACTGAAATCAATAGATTTTTGGACACAGGGGAAATGGGGGGAGGTGGAGGTGAAGAGTTGAGGTAGAAGTACGGTCATAGTCTGACTGATTGGTAGAGCAGGCTTGTGAGGCCCTATGGCCTCCTCCTCTTCCTATTTACATATCAACATACAAATTAGGAAGAGTTGGTCACTTAGTCCCTCGAGCCTGCTCCACCACTCAATAAGGTCATGATAGATGTGATTGTGGCCTCAACTCCACCTGCGGAGATCCTTATCTTTGGCCTCTTGTGGGATTTAGTGGCCACTTTGCCATGTGTGCCCCTTGTACCTGGCACTTATTTTTAAACCGTGACCCTTGTTCTAGTCTGGCAATTGTGAAAAGTGCAGTTAAAATACAAATTATTTTTTCAGAGCCCTCCATCGCTAATCCTGGAAGAGTATTTGCAGCTAGGAAGAGTAGCTATTTTAACCATACCTTCGTGACTTCACTGCCTAACTGTTGCATGCTGGCAACAGTCTCCAACTGTGAACGATATCATAGGATTCCTATCAGCATATTAATGAAATGTTAACAACACAAACGGTTAATTTGTCTCGGCTTAGAGCTGTTTTCATAGCTAAATCACAATTTTACAATTAGGACATTTTGTGCAAGACTGTGCTTAAATCACTCTCAGTAGCTCTCAATAAAATGCTTTATCAGCAGACACTACTGCAACACTGTCAGCAGACACCACTATAATAACACTGATCAAGCATCACTCTCATAAACCTCACTTTCTTGACAAGCAAAAAGTAACCACCTCAGCTTGATGTGGACTCGTGTCATGTACAACATCAAAGTGAAATCCACTTCATAAAACAGTAAGCAAACCAGATAACCGAAGTTACCAATTGATTACCGCTATCAGCGAAGATTGGATATGTTGAAGATTCTTAAAGGTTGGGGATGAGTTAGATGGAATGATCGGAAACTCATGCAGCGTGAGTATAGATAAGTTGGGTTGAAAGGTCTGTTCCTAATAATTAGGAAATTTTGTCAAAGTAACTCTGACATTTTTTTAAAATGTCAATTTCCTCCATTATCTTCGGGCGATGGTTCACACTGCAATGTCATGTTATGGTCACTGGTGACCCTTGCAGTCAGCTCGACTTGGACAAAGAAGATGAGAGGGTTTTAAAATCACTGAAGCCACATTAGCGGAGCCTGATCCTGTCTTTCCCTGCGAACCCCACATGCAGGAATGCCAGCTGATTTTCACCCATCCTTCCAGAGTTACTGAAGCCAACTATGGCACTGTCACAAAGACTAGGATCAGCTAACTCTGCCTTGACTGGAATACAATTCTAATCTGTAAACTTTAACAGCATAGCAGGAAACACAGTTACTCACTCAGCTACTGGAATTGGCTTTGTAAATCATTTAACTTTCAAACCTTTTCAATACTTGCTATACATGCTCATAAAAATGCAATGGTGTCAAGAGAATAAGATGTCACAGAATTTTTACGGTGCAGGAGACAATGCAATCTATCATGTCCGCACCGGCTCACCAAATGGCACTGACTTAGTGCCATTCTCCTGCTTTTTTCCCATACTCCTGCACGTTATGTCTTTTTGAATGCCTCGATTGAACCAGCCTCCACCACGCTTCCAGGCAGTGCATTCCAGACCCGAACCACTCGCTGTGTGAGAAAGATTTTTTCTCACATCACATTTGCTTCTTTTGCAAATCACTTTAACTACGTGTCCTCTGGTTCTCGATCTTTTTCTGAGTGCGAACAGTTTCTCCCCACCTATCCTGTCCAGCCCCCTCATGATTTTGAACATCTCTATCAAATCTCCCCCCAGCCTTCTTCTCTCCAAGGAGAGCAATCCCAACCTCTCCAATCTATCTTAACAACTGAAATTTCTCATCCCTGAAACCATTCTTGTAAACCTCTTCTGCAATCTCTCCAACGTGTTCACATCCTTTCTATGGTGTGGCACCCAGGACTGAACACAATACGCGAGCTGAAGTCTAACTAGTGTCTTGTATAAGTTCAGCACAACCTCCTGGCTCTTGCCCTGATTAATAAAACCCAGGATACTGTATGGTTTATTAACTGCTCTCTTCACCTACCCTGCCTTTTCAGGCCATAGCAGCAGTGTGGTTGGATGGGCTGGAAAGCTGTCAACCAATCTGATTTGCTGACAGTTTTACAAGGTGGGACTTCTGTCCAAGTGAGGACAGATGTCTTGCCTGCTGCCAATCAATGCTCATTAGAACACAAAATGCCAGCAGGCCTATTGGTGTCAATGGGGATGAGTTCCCTGAAAACTCTCCCGACAGTGGGGGTCAAGTCCATGCCATCCTAAAAATTCAGCCCCTTGTACCCAAGAATTATATGCCTTTCCTTTCAGTCAGGTCACAACATCAAATTTCCATATGGTAATCTCCATCTGTAACTCCCCAATCTTATTTCCTACACTCCGTATATTCACATACATGCACCTTGATTTAGGCTTCACTACTTTCTCCCTTACTCTGGCTCCACCTACTAACTTACTATTCTCTATATAGTGCTATCTGTTTTTCTCCCATTTTGTGCACCCTGCTATTCATCTCTTATATTCTCTCCTGGTTCTCATATGCCTGCCAAGTTAGCTTAAATCCCTCCCAGTGAAACATCACACAAGGAACTCAGATCCAGCTCTGTTCAGGTGGCAACCCTCCTGGTTTGTACAGGTGCCCTCCTTCCCGGGGCCAGTCCCAGTATCCTAGGAATCTAAAGCCCTCCCTCCCGCACAATCTTTCCAACCACACATTCATCTGCCTTATCCTTCTATTTCTGCATGTGGCACTGGGAGTAATCAGGAGATTACTCGGGTCACTGTCTGTGTGGAGTTTGCACATTCTCCTCGTGTCTGCGTGGGTTTTCTCTGGGTGCTCCGGTTTCCTCCCACAGTCCAAAGATGTGCGGGTTAGGTTGATTGGCCAGGTTAAAAATTGCCCCTTAGAGTCCTGAGATGTGTAGGTTAGAGGGGTTAGCGGGTAAATATATGGGGGTAAGGCCTGGGTGGGATTGTGGTCGGTGCAGACTCGATGGGCCGAATGGCCTCCTTCTGCACTGTAGGGTTTCTATGATTTCTATGATTACTGCATTTGAGACCCGGCTGGCTAATTGTCTACCTAACTCCCTAAATTTTGATTGCAGGGGCCATGTCCCCCCCTCTCTACTTGTCATGGTAAAATCCCTCGAATTTAGGGAAAAAATTAAAAGCAATTACCAGAAACTATTCACCTGATCCAGGACCATATGTGTTTCAAATAACATTTTCTAACAGTTGTGAATATGTCGCCCTGAGCAAAATATTTTTAAGATTTCTGCTCTGTTATAAGTAATGGAATTATTTGGATAAATGCCACTGTGCCATTTGCTACATCTGTCTATCCTTGTTCTGCGCTCTTCATAAATCTTACTGGGAACAAGATGTGCTAGGCCACTGGTTCAAGTAATCCATCTAAAGAAGAGAAAGAATTAGCAAGCTGAGTACTTCCAAAAGAACGGTAAAGTGTACCTCCCATTAGGATAGTCACAGCACCTTGACAAGGAGTTCTTCGACAGGCATACTCCTTGGCTAATACAGAAATTTCACCAATTCATTTCTGTTTTCATAAGGATCTCTCTGGACATTAAAAACAATGTTTTTTTGGTAAGATTTAATGGTCCACATTCCTTCCTACTTTCCTTAACCGGGTTATCTTTCTCTAAAACTCATTCAAGTGACCATTTTCTATCCGACCCATGAGCCTGTACAAAGGATCACTAATTATCCTAATTATGGCTAACAGCCACACTTGATCCTGTCCTTATTCAAAGATAACTCACACACTTGCAATTTGCAGTAGGAGCCTGAATTAGTTGTACTAACCATCACTAGAGAGAAGGTATTGAATAAATTAATAGGATTAAAGGCAAATAAGTTGCTGGGACCTGATGGCCTGCACCCTAGGGTACCAAAGGAGGTGGCAGCAGAGATAGTGGATGCATTGGTTGTGATGTTTCAAAATTCCTTGGATTCTGGTAAGGTGCTGGATTGGAAACACGCTGATGTGATTCCACTCTACAAAAAGGGAGAGAGGCAAAAGGTAGGAAACTATAGGCCAGTTAGCTTGACCTCAGTGGTGGGGAAGTTGCTGGAATCAATCATTAAGGAGGAGCTGACTGAGCACTTGGCAAGACAGAGCGCAATCCACCATTGTCATTATGGTTTTATGAAGGGAAAGTCTTGCTTGACAAACTTGTTTGAGTTCTTTGAGGACTTAACCAGCAAGGTGGATAGTGGGGAACCTGCGGATGTGGCATATCTAGGCTTCCAGAAGGCATTTTACAAGGTGCCACATAAAAGACTGATCCAGAAGGTGAGGTCGCAGGAGATTGGAGGTAGAGTACTAGGCTGGATGGAGGATTGGCTGACTGACAGAAAGCAGAGTGTCAGGATAAAACGGTCCTTCTCTGCCAACGTAATTAAGGACCCCACGCACCCCAGACATTCTCTCTTCCACCTTCTTCCGTCAGGAAAAAGGTACAAAAGTCTGAAATCACGTACCAACCAACTCAAGAACAGCTTCTTCCCTGCTGCTGTCAGACTTTTGAATGGACCTACATATATTAAATTGAACTTTCTCTACACCCTATCTATGACTGTAACACTACATTCTGTACTCTCTCGTCTCCTTCTCGATGAACGGTATGCTCTGTCTGTATAGTGCGCAACAAACAATACTTTTCACTGTTTATTAATACATGTGACAATAATAAATCAAATCAAATCATCAGAAGCAGGCTCCTAAAGGACCAGGTGATTCTCCACAGGGACAAAGGGAACAATCAATAAGGAGATTTATGCCAATTTCCCCAGGTTCCTATTGCACATCTCTCAGCCACACATTGTTGTAAAGCAGCCTGTGAACGTGGCCCTCTCAAAAGGATAAAGAGGTGTTTCTGTATTTCACCAAGTGTTGGGCAAACTTTCAAAGGAATTAAGTTTCACCTGTCCCTATTCTCCAAACAATGACAGTGAAGACCTGCTGCAGACAGCTGCTAAAGGTCACAACTTGTACTACAGCCCGCAGTGTCAAATCATAGGAGTCAGCAGCAAAAGAGATGATCCAAATGTTATTGTTAATTAGCACACATTTATGAGTTTCACTAGAAGTTACTAATGGACAGAGTACAGAAAATAGAAACATGATAGGAGTGCTCTTCAGAGTGTACAGTAGATAATATATTACCAGAACACGTTATGTTCAGAGGGAAGCCGAATAATTTCGATACCTGCATTATAATGGCAAATCTATGAATTACATGATTGATTAAGGTATAATCCATATCATCGGTTATGAATTGGGAATTAATCCATTTATCAGCTTTGTTTGATGCCCTAATCACATCAAAAATTACGCAGTTGTCTACTTATGGCAGACAGTTTCTCTACACAATCAGGTAACCCACATCAATTGTATTCTCCAAACCGAACACAAATGCTACAAGCAGATCTGTTTGTAACCCATGATTTTTTTTTACACTGGTTCACAGGATGTGGGTGTCGCTCACTGGACTGGCATAAATTGCCCATCCATAATTGCCCTCGAGAAGCTGGTGATAAGCCTGCTCTGATATTTATTGCTGGATGATGGAAATCACACAGCATTTGTTACTATCAAACTCATGGGGAAAACAAGATGCGACAGCCCCAAGCAGCATGACATCCTCCTGCAATGTTTTTTCAAAAAGCAAGATTGGCCATTACTTGCATTGCACAAGTAAGACCTCTGCCTCGATGGTGTTGATGAACAGGAAGTAGGAGCAACAAGACTCTCAGTGGTCTGCTATTGCAACAGAAAAAGATGGTCATAATGATCAGGAAATCTTCTAAATATTTCATGTGTTTCTGTGAGGCAACATCCATCTGCTGATCTTCACAGAAATAACCACACAGCGAGCATTCCCTTAACACTTTGAAAAAAGGATGCAATTACACTTTTTCAAACAGCCATAAATCAGTGGCCCTGACAATATTCTGCAGAAGACACAACAAAGGTTTGACTCACTGTGAAACAAGGCCATGTGAAATTTGCTCACATAACACCAACACACACAACTGCGGGTGCTTCCCATCAACGGTTTTCAGTCTATGCTCCAGCAGTCACATTCGTGATGCACCTTTGATTTGATTTATTATTGTCGCATGTATTGGGATACAGTGAAAAGTATTGTTTCTTGCGCGCTATACAGACAAAGCATACCATTCATGGATAAGGAAAGGGGAGAGTGCTGAATGTAATGTTACAGACATAGCTCGGATGAGAGAAAGATCAACTTAATGCCATTGAAAAGTCTGATGGCAGCAGGGAAGAAGCTGTTCTTGAGTCGGTTGGTACGTGACCTCAGACCTTTGTATCTTTTTCCCGAAGGAAGAAGGTGGAAGAGAGTATGGCCGGGGTGCGTGGGATCCTTAATTTTGCTGGCTGCTTTTCCGAGGTTGCAAGAAGTGTAGACGGAGTCAATAGGTGGTTTGAGTGATGGACTGGGCTTCGTTCATAACCCTTTGTAGTTTCTTGCGGTCTTGACTAGAGCAGGAGCCATACCAAGCTGTGATACAACCAGAAAGAATGCTTTCTATGGTGCATCTGTAAAAGTTGGTGAGAGTCGTAGCAGACATATCAAATTTCCTTAGCCTTCTTAGAAAGTAGAGGCATTGGTGGGCTTTCTTAATTATTAGTTTCTTAATTCGGCATGGGGTTGGGGGGGGGAACCAGGACACGTTGTTGTCCTGTCACACTGTCATTGCATCCTCCTGCCACTGGAGTCAGTACACATTGGGAGCTCGAGTTTCAGGTGGCGGGGGTTAGACACGAAGCTCGACTGGACTGGGGTGTGCAGATACAAGGCAGCCCTCATCTGTCTCTTCTTTTACGTAATATTTTGCTTTAACACTACGATTTGGGAACAGTTAAATGAAATGTCTGGCAATTTAGGAAATAAAAAGCAGAATCATTTGAAACATTGGAATTCTTCCAGCCTGCCCTTGGCAGGTTCTGTGGTGGGCAGGAGAGGAGAAGCTAGCGGCAAGCAAAAAGCTGAAAACCTTTTGGAGTCTGTTGTCTCCAATGGTGGATTAATGATGGCTCAGTTTTCCTGCTGCCGAGTGGTGTGATCACCATGTGCATCTCATGGATGCAGTGAAACAGCTGCTCACTGAAATCTTCCCATGCCTTCCAATCTTGCAAGAAAATGGGAAATTATGTTGGGCTCAAACCCGTTTGAAAATGAGCACAAGTGCGCACAGGTCAGCCCTCCATTCGGTCGTGACTTCAAGCTGAGTGCAACATACATAGCATACCTGCCATAGTGCTGCGCCGCTCCTGTTGCACTGCGGGGGGGGGGGTGCCAAGTGAGGGCATGGATGATGAAGACAAGTGGTGTAGTAGGGATTATGACTGTTGAAGGGCTGAGGTTGGTTGAGGGGGGGATGAGATGGCATCAAACACAAGGAGGGCAATAGGGAATGATGCCTGGACAAGGAGACACAATGGAAGGCAGAGGGGTGAGGAGGTGGAGGAGAATGACGAACAATGGAAGGTATAGATAAAAATCAGGGGTGGGAAGATGGAGCCCAACAAGGGTGCATGAAATGCTGACACACATGGATCAAAGGATACCATCTTGTTTACTGGAAGGGGCTGCATGCAGATTCTTGAATGGAGTGGTGCTCGTTAGTGTGGCACATTGGTGTTCACACGAAGGCTCAGAAGTTGGCAGTGGCGTATTTTGGAAGGGTCACTACTGCCCTTAGTCCTCATTGCAATGGGGAACGATATCCTCTCTGTCCAGGGGCTTGTAGACAGGAGTCACAGAGTGCAGAGATTTCTGTTGTGAAATGGAAAGGAGTCACAGATGACAAGCAGTCCCGGGGTTATGTGGAACTCACAGTCAGATGTCAGAGACAGGAGAGAGCAGCAGCATAGGTTTCAAAAGCAGATCTTCTCTTTCTGCAGCCTTCAATCATTGTGGTCTTCAATGTTTCATTTCAGAGAGAAGGCAAAAGGACCAATGGATCCAGGGCTCAATGCTGCATTTCTCAGACTGGTCATTCAATGGAGGAGGCAAAGAAGGAAGAGGCATCGCCAAGCGAAACCTATGGAAAATGTTGGGCTCCACATATTTGGCTGGCTTATTTGCAATGTGCTTGATGCAGTTTGCTCCCAAGATGCGAGCACACATTGAGGTGATCAAGATACCGTTTCAGAAATGAGACTTCTGGAGCCATCAGTGGGGTGATAAGGTGACAATGAGATGATTAATCCAAAGTAGTTCTGTATTCCTATCTTTAAAGTGGCATACTAATGACCTTTCAGAGCTCACAGTCAGTGAGTGGAAGCCAGTTGGCCAGTGATGAATGGCATTTATTGTGTGCCCATGGCTATCCTTCATTGATGTGATACCAGATATGATGCAGCTGTGCCCCTTTCTCTATTGCGTGTATTCACCAAATCTGCATTCCCACCTGGACGACATAGCCAGGAGGAGCCACATGATGAGCAGGAGAGTGAGGAGGAGAGAGCCAGACAGCGGAACTGACTCACCAGACTGAGGGTTTATTGTCAAAGAGTATTCTGTTTACAAATGAGTGGGAGATGATACGGGGCATGTCTGCGATTGTCCCAAAACCTTGTACATCACACATGTCTCAGGACCTGATGCCACATGGGGTTGGAGGCTTTCTCCTGCGAATGGCTCTGAAGGTGACGGTAACACTCAATTTCTTTACCTTTGACCTTTCCAGGGATGAACAGGGGACCTGTACAGAATCTCTCACTCCGTAACACATCGATGCATTAAAGACGCCATCGCTGCCTGAGCCGGGCACGAGTTCCCGTCATTCCAGCCAGCGGGAGGAAGCGCAGGAACTGCCCATCACCACACTTGCAGTTCAGGCTGAGGAACTGAAAGTCAGAGAGATGCTACTGCACTACCACTGTCAAGAAGGTGTAAATACAGAGGGACAAAGCTATGAAAGCAGGGGGTTTCCATTATAAATCTGAGCAACTTCTAATGAAAAATTGTTAATTAGAGAATCCTGGCAGATACAAGATTTTTAACATACTGTCGGTAAGATTTTCATTTTCTATCTATATATATATAAACAACAGATCTTCCGGTGAATCGGTAAAAATGCCAAAGCATGACGCTTACAGAAATTGTGCCCTATACAAATGATGCAATTACATATGTACCATGGAAAAATGAAAGTAAAGTTCAAAGTTTATTTATTAGCCACAAATAGGCTTACATTCACACTGTAATGAAGTTACTGTGAAAATCTCCTAGTCACCACACTCCGACACCTGTTCGGGTACACAGAGAGAATTTAGCAAAGCCAATCCATGTTTAAATGCTGTCTGGGTAGTGTTACTTATTTTACAATGAACACTGAGCTAGTGGGGAAAAAAAGATGATTTTAGCCTGGCTGGAAGGAAACTTATGGCATTGAATCCTACTTAGGTTTAGGTTCCAGCCAAGCTGGTTAGGTAAAAATGACTCCCTGCACACTTGAAAACAGTGCTTTCACTACCATACACATCTGTAATTACTACACAGTTTCTAGAGCTGTCGCAGACCAACATCCAAGCTCGTCTGCTACTGCTGAATGGTGTTTATTCTTTGATGATCAGGTCGCATTGCTGTGTTGTGGTTAACTGTAGCTTTGCCTGTAGGATGTGTGCACTGAATCAAGACACAGCAATCCATCAGCTCCAGTATTTAGCGGTCTCGAATGGATAGCAAAATACAGTGGAAAAATTAACATTCGCAAACAGTTCTGTATTCATGAAGGGGTTGGGAAAGCTTTTGTGTGTAAAGGAGAGAGGGACAGGCAAACAGCGGCATTTTCACCAAAAATCACAAATTATGTAGCAAAATTTACACATTAAAAAAAAAAGTTTGGCAAGCGTTTTAAATCATCCCAATGAAAACTACAAGTTTAAATCTATACAGCCTGACCCAAGTGAATAGTTTTCACTACTTAATGATGTAGTTGCTACTAAATGAAAGTAGAATCATTTAAACTCTACAAAGTTTTATTTTCAAATCAGATTGCCTTTAAAACCTTGGCGCTCGTTTTAAACTGCCCCATGATCTTAGTTTCAGTTAACCTCAGCAGTCTAGCCCTCTGGGCATCTCGCATTCTCTTGCTCCTTCATATCGGCAATCTGTGGAATTTTCATCCCAATTTTCTTTTTCACCTTCCTCCCCATCTTCAAAAGCTTCCTCAAATTGTCCCTCTTTGGCCAGGAGTTGAATAACTCCCCCACCCTTCCCTTCCCCCTCCTCCCTTTGCTTCTTCCTCCCCCTCCTCCCCGTTCTTGCATGGCAGTCGAGGTGTCTCAGTTAATTGCATAAAAAGTTTTGTACAATGACAAATTATTGTTCATTACAAAAATTATTTCTGCTTACAAGGGTTCTTTTTGAACATCATAGAATCAAAGAATTCCTAAAGTGCAGAAGGAGGCCATTCGGTCCATCAAGTCTGCGCTGACTCTCTGACAGTGTATCTTACTGAGGCCCTCTCTTCCGACCTAGGATGCTACCGGGACTTCATGGATTGAGTTAGAAGGAGAGGCTGAATAGACTGGGACTTTTTTCTCTGGAGCGTAGGAGGCTGAGGGGTGACCTTATAGACATCTATAAAATAATGAGGGGCACAGACAAGGTAGATAGTCAATATCTTTTCCCAAAGGTAGGGGAGTCTAAAACTAGAGGGCATTGGTTTAAGGTGAGAGAGGAGAGATACAAAAGTGTCCAGAGGGGCAATTTTTTCACACAGAGGGTGGTGAGTGTCTGGAACAAACTGCCAGAGGTAGTAGTAGAGGCGGGTACAATTTTATCTTTTAAAAAGCATTTAGACAGTTACATGGGTACGATGGGTAATGAGGGATATGGGCCAAATGCGGGCAATTGGGATTAGCTTAGGGGTTTTTAAAAACAAATAAGGGCGGCATGGACAAGTTGGGCCGAAGGGCCTGTTTCCATGCTGTAAATCTCTATGACTCTATGACCTATTCCCATAACCCCCACACATTCACCATGATTAATCCATCTAACCTCGACATCTTGGGACACTGAGGAGCAATTTAGGCATCGCCAATCCATCTCACCTGAACACCTTTGGATTGTGGGAGGAAACCGGAGCACCTGGAGAAAACCCAAGCAGACATGGGGAGAATGTGCAAACTCCACACAGACCGTCACTTAAGGCCAGAATTGAACCTGGGTCCTTGGTGCTGTAAAGCAGCAATGCTCACCAGAAAGGCTTGCATGAAACATTATTTACCTAAAATGATTTTTCTGTGCATGCTTGCAACGTCCAAAACATACAAATAAGAAATTTTTAAAAAGGACACAGTTTATTTATGCATGCGGAGTTAGCAGCTAAGATATGGGAAAGGGTCATCTCTACTCAATCTGACAGACACTGTAAGGCATTGAGTATTCGTGAAAACTAGATATTGAAGGTTGCAAATCACCACCACCTTTGTGGTCACCTGCTTACTCTTGCAGCTATGATGACACACCCCATTAAATTCAATAAAACAGAGAGATGTCAGCAATGTCCTTTTGGGAACATCAATGGAGTTTGGAAGTTTTAATGACAGACTACTATGTCCAAAAATAAACATTTTTAACCAGACTGGGAGTTGCAAACAACACTGAAACTTCTTCAGCTTTTCATGTACACACTGTAGTAAAAGCAACTGCTGTGATCTCACAAACAAATTCCACCTGATCTTTCCTTCCTCCTCATTAGGGCTTCACAGAGAAAGTGTGTCTGAGTAATTGACAGTAGTAACACCAGCAGCAGAACTGGGTGGTCCTGATGATGTTAATATTTTTCAGCAGGGCTTGGATGAGCTGTCAGTTCCATGTTTAATTTGAAAAATACTCTCACATCTAAATAACAGCTAGTACACCAAAACAGCCTAGCATCTTGTTTTATTTTGTAAAGTATTCTAAATGTCTTTCAAAAGCTGGGGCAAGTCTTTTGTTGCAACGCATCATGGAAGAGGTAGAAGGAGTATGCAGCTGGGAAGAAAAAAAGCAAACATGCCAATACAACTCCCAACGTCTATTAATTGCATTACAAACTGGTAACTAATTTGTTACATCCAAGGAACAAATACATAAATATTGTGTGATTGGACTGC
Source organism: Mustelus asterias (assembly GCF_964213995.1). Taxonomy (NCBI): domain Eukaryota; kingdom Metazoa; phylum Chordata; class Chondrichthyes; order Carcharhiniformes; family Triakidae; genus Mustelus; species Mustelus asterias. The sequence goes on from NC_135804.1 coordinate 146,042,928, forward strand.
TACATCTGTGGTCTTTTCTCCCCTTTACTCTAGAGTTTGCCATTCACGTACAGTAGATCATTGTCACACGCGAGTTCCAAATCTCCATTACCTGTGCCTTTAAGAGCAATAACCACACTATTTAGATAAAAGTGTTCAGAGACCCAAGGAGCACAGCAAGATCCAATAATTGGGGAGGGAAAAACAGAAAGGTTATGAGAAATAAGCATTGGGGAACATCCAGGCAATAGTGGTCACAACATAATGTTTAAGATAAAGATTGTGAAGGCTATAAATAATAGAGATAAAGTGAATAAATCTAAAAAAAAGATGATATTAAGCAGATGAGAATGGAACAAGGGAAAAATAAATGCAATTTACTGACAAAACAGAGATGGAATGGGATGAGTTGAATTGCTTTGGCAGAGATCAGCTGCAGACTCAATGGACTGAATGGCCTCCTCCTGTACTGCAGTCATTCTATGAAAAGCGACCAAGAGGAATATATCCCACTAAGAGGAGGGGGCTGAAGGGTGGATCAGTAAATTTGCTGATGACACCAAGATTGGTGGAGTAGTGGATGAGGTGGAGGGGTGTTGTAGGCTGCAAAGAGACATAGATAGGATGCAAAGCTGGGCTGAAAAATGGCAAATGGAGTTTAACCCTGATAAATGTGAGGTGATTCATTTTGGTAGGACTAATTTAAATGTGGATTACAGGGACAAAGGTAGGGTTCTGAAGACTGTGGAGGAACAGAGAGATCTTGGGGTCCATATCCACAGATCTCTAAAGGTTGCCACTCAAGTGGATAGAGCTGTGAAGAAGGCATATAGTGTGTTAGCTTTTATTAACAGGGGGTTGGAGTTTAAGAGCCGTGGGGTTATGCTGCAACTGTACAGGACCTTGGTGAGACCGCATTTGGAATATTGCGTGCAGTTCTGGTCACCTCACTATAAGAAGGATGTGGAAGCGCTGGAAAGAGTGCAGAGGAGATTTACCAGGATGCTGCCTGGTTTGGAGTGTCGGTCTTATGAGGAAAGGTTGAGGGAGCTGGGGCTGTTCTCTCTGGAGCGGAGGAGATTGAGGGGAGACTTAATAGAGGTTTATAAAATGATGAAGGGGATAGATCGAGTGAACGTTCAAAGACTATTTCCTCGGGTGGATGGAGCTATTACGAGGGGGCATAACTATAGGGTTCATGGTGGGAGATATAGGAAGGATATCAGAGGTAGGTTCTTCACGCAGAGAGTGGTTGGGGTGTGGAATGGACTGCCTGCAGTGATAGTGGAGTCAGACACTTTAGGAACATTTAAGCGGTTATTGGATAGGCACATGGAGCACACCAGGATGGTAGGGAGTGGGATAGCTTGATCTTGGTTTCAGATGAAGGTCGGCACAACATCGTGGGCCGAAGGGCCTGTTCTGTGCTGTACTGTTCTATGTTCTATGTTAAAAAGCAAGGACAAACTAGCGAGTAATGATTCACCATTGATGAATACAGTAATAAGGGCAAAACAGAAACTAAAAAAGGCATATATTAAATACATACACAAGAAAGGAATAACTAAAGGGACTATAAAACGGGGGTTAAGAAAAAAGTAAAAACCACTATTAAGAAAACAGAGAGAAACTATGAAATTATATTATGAAGGAATATGAAATGAACTATTCCACAGACATAACCAGCAAAATAAAAATATGTAAAGTCGCTAAGTGATGTACACAATCAACTCACAATGTCAGTGAAATGGCAGAAATATTAAACAATTAACTAACATTACTAAAGGTAGGAAGTGATCCACAAGGATCAGTGCTGAGATCAATGTTGTTTAGAATTTACTTAAACAACATGGATTCAGAAATTAGAAATAGAATAACAAAATTTGAGGAAGTCACAAATTGCCGTGCGTGTGTGAGAATGGGGGACTGCGAGTAAAATCTTGAAAACATTAGCAAACCTGCAGAATGGGTGTATAATTGGCAAATGGATTTCAATATAAATAAACGTGAGGTGGTGCATCTGGTGTTCAATGGTTTAGTTGATCTGTGTTCGATTGTGTTAGTATGTTCGCCATGTTTAACTGTTTACACCTGTAGGTGAAGCTAGAGAGCTTAAGCAACTGATGCCAGACAAAATGTTCCAGAATCTAGACTAGGTGCATATATGTAACAATTCCATGATTGTAGAGATATTTTAAAGTACTGTGCTAAAAAGCCTTTTTAGGTTGAGAACCAGTGCCATCCCTGCATTGCTTTGAGATAAATCATATATATTGTGCATTTTGGGAGGAGAATAAGAAAGCTACAGATTTCTTGGGAAATAAATAAATGGAGCAGAGGAATATGAGGGTACCGATACACAAAAAGAAGCCACGTAGGTATAATAAAGCCATTAAAGAAACAGCAATGCACACAAGCTTGAACCGCAGAGCTTCTGTTAAATTTGTATCTAACCATTGTTAGACCACATGGAGTATTGTGAAATGCTCTAGTCTCTATTATATAAAAAGGATATAAAGGCACTAGGAGAAGGTATGCAAAAGTTGCAATAGAAAAATACTACTGAGAGATTATACCTTTCAGGAAAGACTGAACAGGCTGGGCTCTTTTCAATAGAAAAGTAAAGACTAAGAGGTGACCTTTGAAAAGGAAGCTAGGTAAAAACATTAGGGAGAAAGAAATGGAAGGATATGCTGATGAGTTTATATGAAGAATCGTAGAAGAAGACTGAGGTAGAACATAAAATCTGGCATGAAAATTTTAGCCAAATGGACCATTTTGATGCAGTAAATTCTCTGTAATATTACACAAAATCCTTATCTCATGATTAGGTCTGGATTCTATAGCACTGAGATGGATGATTCTGGTTTTATCCCGTTGGGATCTTGGAAGTATTCAAGCAGGAGCTTTGGTGTTTTCGGAACTGAGGGGTGGAGTTTCAGTATTGCAGTGCAGAGAGTGGCAAAGGGAGATAGGCCACTTATGCGCAAGGACAGCCCACTCAGGGAGGGAGCGAAAACCCAACCATGGGACTGGAGTTTCAAGGTGCAAAAAGGGACCCACGTGATGAGAGGATCCTGGAACTGAAGTGGCAGCAAGGGGATGCCTGCTCCATGCAGTTGAGAAGCTGTGATTAGTCCCTGCAGTTGGAACTCAGAAGCAGTGGTTGGCAGCAGCATAGCTGGGAAGTTGGATCACACCTGTATATGAATGCTTGAGTGTAAACTGACTGACACAGAGGGACGCAATCTCAGTGAACTGTTAGCTTAACTGGAAAAAAAACCCAACAAAGCTGAACCTGGGACCAGGCATAAGCAAGATCTAGAATTATAGTGTGCCTTTTGGGGGTTTTTTATTCATTCGTGGGACATGGGCATCGCTGGCTGGCCAGCATTTATTGCCCATCCTTAGTTGCCCTTGAGAAGGTGGTGGTGAGCTGCCTTCTTGAATCGCTGCAATCCATGTTCTGTGGGTTGAACCACAATGCCGTTAGGGAGGGAATTCCAGGATTTTGACTCAGTGATTGCGAAGGAACGGCGATGTATTTCCAAGTCAGGATGGTGAGTGGCTTGGAGGGGAATTTGCAGGTGGTGGTGTTCCCATATTTCTGTTGTCCTAGTCCTTCTAGATGGAAGTAGTTGTGGGTTTGGAAGGTGCTGTCTAAGAATCTTTGGTGAATTGTTGCAATGCATCTTGTGGATAGTAGACACTGCTGCTACTGAGCGTCGGTGGTGGAGGGAGTGGATGTTTGTGGATGTGATGCCAATCAAGCGGGGCTGCTTTGTCCTGGATCCTGTCAAGCTTCCCGAGTGTTGTTGGAGCTGCACCCATCCAGGCAAGTGGGGAGTATTCCATCACACTCCAGACTTGTACTTTGTAGATGGTGAATAGCATTGGGAAGTCAGGAGGTGAGTTAATCGCCGCAGGATTCCTAGCCTCTGACCTGCTCTTGTAGCCACTGAGTTAATGTGGTGAGTCCAGTTGAGTTTCTGGTGAGTGTTGTACCTGTGAAATTTGGGTGGTGTAGGTTTGCTGTCAGCTGGGGACCAAACTAGCTTTTTGAAAGTAATGAGTTAAAAATTCCTCATGAGTGAGACCAAGTTTTAAAGAATTTTTGTGTTCCACAATGACTGATATCTGGATGGGTTGCTGAGAAATTCAGGGGACCTTTTTTGGCTGTAGCTGCCATTTAATGTACAGTTTGACATCTGTGCAACCACAGTTTGCCTGTTAATTCATGTTTACCTCATGTTAATTCAATAAGTTAAGAGTATAAGATAGATAGTATTGACTGTTTGTTTTGTTGACTCATGTAAAGTAAAATGTTCTCCTGTTTGTTCAAAACTGTGGAATATTGTGGCTTTATTCTCTTAATGAGTATTTGGGATTTCAAATTTCGTCTATGGTAAACAAAAAGGTACTGGTCCCTAACTGGAAAATAACACACCCCATTAAGTTACAGTTTGCCATCCTGAAAATTACTTACTTATCCCAACTTTGTTAGCCAATTCTCTATCCATGCTGACTTATTACTCCCAACACCATGAGCTCTCAACTGTGCAAAAACTTTGATGTGGCATATTATTGAATGCCTTTAAAAATCCAAATGCACTGCATCTACAGCTTCCCCTTTATCCACCCTGTTCAAGACATCCTCAAAAAACATAGAAACTAGAAGGAGTAGGCCATTTGGCCCTCCGAGCCTGCTCCGCTATTCATTTTGATCATGGCTGATCATCAAATTCAACAGCCTGATCACCCCCCATTCCTCCCTTGATCCCTTTAGCCTCAAGAGCTACATCTAATTTCTTCCTGAAATCAGTCATTTTGGCCTCAACTACATTTTGTGGTTGTGAATTCCACACATTCACCACCCTTTGGGTGAAGAAATTTCTCCTCACTTCAGATCTAAAAGGTTTACCCCTTATCCTCAAACTATGACCCCCTAGTTCTGGACTCGACAGAATTGGGAACATTCTTTCCGAATCTGCCCTGTCTAACCCTGTTAGAATTTATAAGTATCTATGAGATCGCCTCTCACTCTTCTGAACGCCAGTGAATATAATCCTAACCGACGTAGTCTCTCCTCATATGACAGACATGCCATTCCCAGAATCAGCTTGGTAAACCTTCACTGCACTCCCTCTATAGCAAGGACATCCTTCCTCAGATAAGGACACCAAAACTGCACACAATACTGCAAAACTCTTAAATTTATCCAGCACAATTTCTCTTTCATATAACCAGATCGATTCTGGTTGAACGCATCAAGATTTTCTAAATGCCCTGATGCTACTTCCTTAATAACACTCTCCCAATGAGGGTCTTGCATAATTTTGGGGTTGCAGCAGTGCTGGTGGTAAGAAGGGGGGTGTGGGTATTGAGGGGAAGAAATTGAAAAGAATTTTGTGAAAGATCTCCCAAATGATACTGAGCTTTTTTTTTAAAATAATGGTTCTGGGAATATAAATGAATGTTTTCAGGCACTAACAGTTATAAATACACAGCTGCTCTAATAAACATGAATTACACATACACAGAACCTCTTGTAAATACATTGTTTGCATGTCCCAAATTACCTAATTAATCATTCAAAAGCTTGCAATGTCCATTGTTCTATCTGGATGCTGCAGTGTGAAGTTGGGGAGGGGTACATATCACCAATGAAAGAATTTAGAAAATAATTACTGTTGCCTTTAGCAACGAAATTTGTACAAATAATCTTTATATCAGCAGTGATTGTGCATATATGAGAATTCTAAAACAAACTGGTGTTCTAATTAGGTGCGCATTCTCTCTCAAATAATTTATTTTCCCTGTCAACAAAAGTTTCTAGGGAAACTCAAGCTTTTTCTAAAAAAAAAGCTTCCGAAATTCATTGGCACTAGAAACTCCATTAGTAGTGATTCCACCACATGTGCCAGGAGTACCCCCTTGGGAACCAATATTACTGACCCAACCAGACAGTCTAGTTTCAGGAGAGATTCTTAAATTGGAATTTAACTGGCAGGCACCATACCACTAGAAGCACAAAACAGTCTGCAAAAGAGGGTGGAGGGAACAGTTAGTTACTTGCGGTGCTTTGTTTGTCAAACTGATTTTTAGGAACATAAGAACATAAGAAATAGGAGCAGGAGTAGGCCATCTAGCCCCTTGAGCCTGCCCCGCCATTCAATAAGATCATGGCTGATCTGATAGTGGTTTAGTTCCACTTACCCGCCCGCTCCCCATAACCCTTAATTCCCTTATTGATCAGAAATCTATCTACCTGTGTCTTAAACATATTTAACGAGGTAGCCTCCACTGCTTCAATGGGCAGAGAATTCCAGAGATTCACTACCCTCTGAGAGAAGACGTTCCTCAACTCTGTTCTAAACTGACTCCCCCTTATTTTGAGGCTGTGTCCTCTCGTTCTTGTTTCCTTTCTAAGTGGAAAGAATCTTTCTGCCTCTACCCTGTCTAGCCCCTTCATTACCTTGTATGTCTCTATAAGATCTCCCCTCAGCCTTCTAAACTCCAACGAGTACAGGCCCAATCTACTCAATCTCTCCTCATAAGCTAACCCCCTCATCTCCGGTATCAACCTGGTGAACCTTCTCTGTACTTCCTCCAAGGCCAATACATCCTTTCGCCAATAAGGGGACCAAAATTGCACACAGTACTCCAGTTGCGGCCTCACCAGTACCTTGTACAATTGCAGCAAGACCTCCCTGCTTTTATACTCCATACCCTTCGCGATAAAGGCCAACATTCCATTTGCCTTCTTGATCACTTGCTGCGCCTGCAAACTGAGTTTTTGTGATTCATGCACAAGGACCCCCAGGTCCCTTTGCACAGTAGTATGTTGTAATTTTTCACCATTTAAATAATAGTCCATTTTACTATTATTCCTTCCAAAGTGGATAACCTCACACTTGTCAACGTTATACTCCATCTGCCAGATCCTCGCCCACTCGCTCAGCCTATCCAAATCTCTCTGCAGACTTTCCACATCCTCCACGCAATTGGCTTTCCCACTCATCTTTGTATCATCCACAAACTTTGTTACCCTACAGTCGGTCCCCTCCTCCAGATCGTCTATGTAAATGGTAAACAGTTGAGGCCCCAGCACCGATCCCTGCGGCATGCCACTAGTCACCAACTGCCAACCGGAAAAGCACCCATTTACTCCAACACTCTGCTTCCTGTTAGATAGCTAATCCTCAACCCACGCTAACACTTTACCCCCAACTCCGTGTACCCTAGTCTTCTGCAGCAACCTTTTATGAGGCACCTTATCGAACACCTTCTGGAAATCCAAAAACACCACATCCACCAGTTCCCCTCTGCCAACTGCACTCGTTACATCTTCATAAAAATCCAGTAAATTCGTCAAACACGACTTTCCCTTCATGAATCCATGCTGCGTCTGCTTGATCGAACCATTTTTTTCCAGGTGTCCTGCTATTTCTTCTTTAATGATGGATTCCAGCAATTTCCCAACTACAGACGTTAAGCTAACTGGCCTGTAGTTACCTGCCTTTTGTCTACCTCCTTTTTTAATATATATCAAAATTGGGAACAATTATTCTTGAAAAACCCACGTCTTCAAGGGTTCAGATGTGAACGCCCATGTGACCAATACTTCCACCAGTGCCAAGACTGGTATGGCATCTTTCTTCCTTCTTATACCTCAACCAATCATCAGGATGTTGGCCCATGCGAAAGAATCTCCCAGGTTGGAATTCCCCTACCTCTAAATCATGTCTTTGCCAATATGGAGAGTGTGATAGGGATTGAGAGCGTGTTAGGGATGGAGGTAAGTTCTTCTGGAAACTCCAAGTGAATCTCTGGCTGCACTGTCCATAAAATTTGTACCAGGAGTTTACAGGTGGGGCCTGTGGATTTTCAGAGTCATCTTGCTTTCATATGTTTTGGAAAAAGAAACCAAAATAATCAAGCTCATTGCACCATGTACAATTCCACGGTCTTTTGAACTGCTTTTGATCACCTGAGAGAGTCAGAGTTGAACTTCCAGATCTTCCTTCCCTCCCTGGCCCTGGGTTTTTACCTCTCTCCGGAAATTATCGCATATGCTCATGTAGAAGGTGAGTTTTTGAGACTTTTATGTTTAGGTAAAAGATTAAGGGGTCAACTTTTCCATGGGTACCATTTTACTCTCAACTAAAACATATCCACCCGGCACACCTAACACAGCTCTCAAAAGAATCCACAAGGTGATGGGGGAAGTGGTGCCCACACAAGCCGTTTATTGTCTCTCTCTCTAAGTTTATAGTGGGGAGCCAACACTCCGTTCCCACATCCCAGGAGAGGAGGTGGAGACTTGGCTAGACCTGGATATCCAGTGCTAGCTTGGGGAAGGTCAGGAAAGGAAAAGGAAAAGGCGAGGAGAGGAAAGGGCTGCTCTGTTGGAAAATGTCCCGCTGATGACCCCTATAACCTTTGACCCGAGTCTTGGTTGCACCGCAGCCAACTTTCGCAAGGGCCCAATCAGCAAGGCCTGAACCTTCCCCAACCCCCGCTCCTTCCCCAAGATGGATGAGGACGATGGTAGAAGATGCCAGGCCCGGGACTTCATTTATTTAATGTCCACTCTGGAAATTGGCCCCTGTGCACTGTTTACTTCTCTTCTCCAACCTGTCAATTTCTCTCCTCAAATAACAAAATCGATCTACATTCTTCCTGTCTTGACAAGTAGATGCTGGAGAAAATATGGTTAGCAATTTTTAAAAGTTAAAGTATATTTATTAGTCACAAGTAAGACTTACATTAACACTGCAATGAAGTTACTGTGAAATTCTTCTAGCCGCCACAGTCCAGCGCCTGTTCGGGTCAATGCACCTAACCAGCACGTCTTTCAGAATGTAGGAGGAAACCTGTGCACCCGGAAGAAACCCATGCAGACAGAGAGAGAATGTGCAGACTCCAGACAGACAGTGACCCAAGCCGGGATTCGAACCCAGGTCCCTGGAGCTGTGAAACAGCAGTGCTAACCACTGTGCTACCGTGCCGCTCCACATTAAATAAAGTATATTTATTAGTCACAAGTAAGACTTACATTAACACTGCAATGAAGTTACTGTGAAATTCTTCTAGCCGCCACACTCCGGCGCCTGTTCGCGTCAATGCACCTAACCAGCACATCTTTCAGAATGTGGGAGGAAACCTGAGCACCCGGAGGAAACCCACGCAGACACGGGGAGAATGTGCAAACTCCACACAGTCAGTGACTCAAGCCGGGAATCGAACTCGGGTCCCTGGCACTGTGAGGATTTTAAGGAATTAAGCATTTCATGAGATTGCAGATTATACTTTGATTCTGAAATCTTTGGACTTTTATCCCTGAAGAAACTAGTGTTGGCTTGCATGAGGTGGATGAAAAATTATGTTTTTGTAGGCCAACAATCATGATATTGACTTTTAAATGTTATGTAAAGTACACCCATGGGATTAGGAAGGATCTGGTCATAATCGGGCATGAATGTGGGAAAGGAGTGATGGACCAGGTGGTCTCCTTTCTATTCCTATGCACGTCACAATTAATACTAAGAAGGGAATACCAAGTGGGGCAGCACAGTGGTTAGCACTGCTGCCTCACAGCACCAGGGACCTGGGTTCGATTCCCAGCTTGGGTCACAGTCTGTGCGAAGTCTGCACGTTCTCCCAGTGTCAGCATGGGTTTCCTCCGGGTGCTCCTGTTTCCTCCCACAGTCCGAAAGACATGCTGGTTAGGTACATTGGCCAAGCTAAATTCTCCCTGAACGTACCCGAACAAGCAACAGAGTGTGAGGACACGGGGATTTTCACAGTAACTTCATTGCAGTGTTAATGTAAGCCTACTTGTGACACTAATAAATAAACTTTAAAAGAAATATAGATACATTTCCTGTAAGCAGCAACAATCTACTATTTATAAAAAGGTGACAGAGCTGGAGCTTACCTCTCAGTTAAGGAAGACTTTAAATTATATTTCACAGCTTCTTTCTGGCATGCTCTAAATGGTCGACCTAACTCTTATTGGTCAATCTAGCTGTTGACAATAGCATTCTCTAGGACTTGTACCTGAGTAAAATTCTTAAGATACCAGTTCACATTACTGGGTTTTTCCAAAAAGAGGGAAAAAAAATCAATTCTCCATAGAATCTGAATACAGCACAGGAGGAGGCCAAGTCTACGTTGGCCCTTTCAAAAAGCAATCCAGCTATTCCCACTCTCCACCCTCCCTCCACTCTTCCTCCATGTCCCTGCATTTTTTTTTGTCTTCAAATATTTTTATATTACTGTGATTCAAAGGGTGGCCTATGTTTATTTAATTAGGACAGAGTTGGAAATGGAAAAACATTGAACAAAGGGTGACTGACCCCTTTGTGAGTCTTGGTGGAGATGAAATGTCTACAGCTATCTCCATAAGGGGTTGAAATTATCGATATGGGTGTCAGAATCAAAGGGATGTTTTGAAGGTAAAAGTAATTAGTGTGGATTCCTATGCGGAACATCCCAGGTATGACTTATAGCTATGGAAATAGGTCATGTAGGGAGGTACCCTTTTGCTTTGGTTCATCTGCATGGTTCAACACAGAAACAATCTGCCAGCAGGAGCAGAGGACTATCAGAAACCAGGGGTGTTTTCTGATATAGTGTTGCTAAGCAAGAGTGCAGTGAAGCCCGTGCTTGAATTGGGAAGTACATAATGTTGAGGTGCTTAAAGAGAATTGTAGCCTAGCCTGATGTGAGTAGACAGATTCCAAGAAATCTTATATCTGGAGCGGAAACACCTGAGAGGAATCAAAATGAATTCCTGAGAGCTGTGGCACACCTTGCTTTGGTCCCGGGAACAGTGGAGGAACCTCAAACTGCTGTAAAATATTGAGAAAGCATCAAGTAGAAATAAAAGTAGAATGAGGACTGTCCCATTGAGAAATTTGGGGGCTTAAAGAATAAATGTTTACAAAACATAAGGTTAAGTTGGTAGTACTTGTTTTGGTTAACTTGTGGACAGAAAAAATTTTGTTCATGAAAACTTATGGTGTAATAATTTCCATTAATAAGAGGAAGATCAAATTTATTTTTTAAAGTTGCTGGTCTCTACTGAGATCGTAACAATTTATTCTAAATACTTCATGATTTTAAAAAACTGTCCTGCCACTTCAGAAATGTGTACACAGATGCCGCCAGGTCTTTCACTTCTTACATCCTTCTAAAATTATAAAATTTAATTTGTATAGTTTCTCCTCATTCTTTCCACCAAAATGCATCACCTGACACATTGCTCTGCTAAATAATATCTGATGTGGAGATGCCGGCGTTGGACTGGGGTAAACACAGTAAGAAGTTTAACAACACCAGGTTAAAGTCCAACAGGTTTATTTGGTAGCAAAAGCCACACAAGCTTTCGAGGCTCTGAGCCCCTTCTTCAGGTGAGTGGGAATTCTGTTCACAAACAGAACTTATAAGACACAGACTCAATTTACATGATAATTTACATGATTACAAATAATATCTGCCCATTCCACCTTTTTTGAAGTCTAATGACTATCTTCTTCACTATTTATGACAGTTTTAAATTTCACGGCATCTGCAAATTTTGAAATTGTGCCCTTCACCTCTACGTTCAAGTCGTAATGTATATTAAAACAGCAGTGGTCCTAGACCATGGGGAACACTGTACACTTCCCAACAGTCCAACAAGCAGCCATTCCTCACAACATTGTTTTCTACCACTTTGCCAAATTTGTTACATGCTACTATCCCTTTAATCCCACCAGCTTCAATTTTGCCAACAAGTCTAATGTCTGGTGCTTTACCAAACACCTTTTGAAAGTTCATATACATCAACTGCACAGCCTTCTCCAATATTAGCCCATACTTGTCCAAATGGCTGTTTATTTTCTCCTGCATCATTGTTTCTAAAAGCTTTCCCACCACCAACATTGAACAGACAGGTCCTATAGAGTCATAGAAACATAGTGCAGAAGAGGCCCTTTGGCCCATGGTGTCTGCACCAATACGCAGGAAACACCTGACCGCCCATCTAATCCCATCTACTAGCACTTGGCCCATGGCCGTGAATGTTACGACGTGCCGAGTGCTCATCCAGATACTTTTTAAAGGACGTGAGGCAACCCACTTCTACCACCCCCACAGGGAGCAGCAGATTCCAAACCGTCACCACCCTCTGGGTAAAAATATTTTTCCTCACATCCCCCCTAAACCTCCCGCCCCTCACCTTGAACCTATGTCCCCCTTGTGGCTGACCCTTTAACTAAGGGGAACAGTTGCTCCCTATTCACTCTGTCCATGTCTCTCATAATCTTGTACAACTTGATCAGGTCTCCCCTCAGTCTTCTCAGCTCCAATGAAAACTATTGCCAGGTTTAATCCTCCCACTCTCAGGAGGAGGTCAGTTTTTTATGTTCAGCTGAAACGTAGATAGGAGAACTTGGAGGCAATGCAAGAGATAGCTTAAAAAGGTCCAAAATCTGGAAGGTTGTGTGAACAGCTCAGAGACACCAAAGGCTGGGTGTTTTCCCAGAAGCAGCCAAACTGTGAACTGGGGTGTTATTGGTTGTTCAGTTGAAATGAAATTCAGGAAAGCTACCACCAGCACTGTCATGATGCGTGGGAGAGAGGGCGTGCGGGGGCGGGCGGGGGCACATCTTGCCAATGATAATCATGTCTGTGAAAGTCGAAGATGAATGCTGTTCTTGGATAGGACTCCGGACCCACCCACATGAAAACGTACAGCATACTTTGGAACTTTATAACTTCGTAGAGTCGCATTTGTTCAGGGAGTGATGCAAATGCTTGTGTTCGCTTCAGACATTAAATAGTCGATGCAACTAAGTTAAGTGAAATTTACATTTTTATTTGAAGCATTACTTGCCCGTTAATTCACATTTAAAATGTGTTGCTGCAGAAAGTGAAATCGTGTTGATGATTTCTTCATTTAGGGGTCATTCAGTAAATTTGGGATCATAACACTAAGGAACATTGGAAGATTGTGGCCATCACGCCTGCAATTCCTGCCTTTACTTCCCTCAGCAGCCCAGGATGCATCCCATCTGGACTGCATAACCGCCAGTCTTTCCAGACCTAGGGCTGTCAACTCTGGCTGGACATAATCCAGGAGGGATCGGTACGAGTGACATCGCAGGAAGCCTCTGGAAGTGACATCATGGCACGGACGAGTTGAGCTGAATGGCCTTTTTCTGTGCTGTATGTTTTATATAGTTCGATGCAATATGTGAGAGATTGGCAGCTACACAGATACAGCGGAAAGTGGCTATACGACTCTGGTCCATCACGTTTTGCCATTAAAGCAGTCACAATGGCTGTTTACATCGGCTGTGAACACTGATTCAGCGTGACGCCGGGCGACAGGGAGTGAGTATGCCTCTGCTAAATTCCCTACTGAATCTGAACAATTTCTTCCCCTGCCAGTTAATGTTAGGGGACACAAACTTGCAGCACTACCGCAGTCCATCCATTCACCACCAGTTCATTCTGGCGCTAATGAATGACATTAATTATTCACTCTACCAGCATCCAGCCAAACCCTGCCGAGACTAACCTCGGATCAGCGGCCTCTCCTCGGCTTCTGCAGTCCTAGTGGGCATCGCCTCAACTGATTGGAGCACTGATCATGTGCTCTGAAGGCTTTTCGAATATTTGCGTCAAGTGCCCTCCCTCAAGGGCTACCCACAGATGGGAGTTGGGCTCATCTGTGGGCGGGGGAGTAGATAGCCTGGCATGGGTAAGATCAGCTAGTGCCCGAATGCGGGCTGTGATTGGTTGACATTGACATGCCATCCCCTGAATTAGGGGACATTAGGTAGTACCCAAGCACGAGCTGTGATTGGTTAACAATCAATCCAAGCCATCTGGAAGGTCAGGTGGTTTCTGAGCATGGGCTGTAATTGGCAGATGGCTGGTCCTGACTATGTCTCTATTAAGTGACATGTTGCTGGAGTGCATTGTGTGGCCACTGAGAAATTCTGGCTGATTCCAAGGGACCTCCAGCCATTCCAGGGGAAGGATTACTAGTACCTCCACTTTATCTATTTTTATCTCATCAGGCATCCCTTTTTCACAAAGATTTCAGCCAACTCCTTTTCCTTGGTAAACGCTGATGCAAAATATTTGCCATCCCATCTTGTCTCCAACAATAGATCTCCATTTTGGTCCCACCCTCCTCTGACAACCCGTTGACTGTGAATTTGCCCACAGAAGAACTTTCAATTTGCTTTCATGTTAGCTGCCAATTTTATTTTGTATTGCCCCTTTATTTCCTTTTCCATAAGACCATAAGACCATAAGACATAGGAGCGGAAGTAAGGCCATTCGGCCCATCGAGTCCACTCCACCATTCAATCATGGTTGATTTCAACTCCATTTACCCGCTCTCTCCCCATAGCCCTTAATTCCTCGAGAAATCAAGAATTTATCAATTTCTGTCTTGAAGACGCTCAACGTCTCGGCCTCCACAGCCCTCTGTGGCAATGAATTCCACAGACCCACCACTCTCTGGCTGAAGAAATTTCTCCTCATCTCTGTTCTAAAGTGACTCCCTTTTATTCTAAGGCTGTGCCCCCGCGTCCTAGTCTCCCCTGCTAATGGAAACAACTTCCCTACGTCCATCCTATCTAAGCCGTTCATTATCTTGTAAGTTTCTATCAGATCTCCCCTCAACCTCCTAAACTCCAATGAATATAATCCCACGATCCTCAGACGTTCATCGTATGTCAGGCCTACCATTCCTGGGATCATCCGTGTGAATCTCCGCTGGACCCGCTCCAGTGCCAGTATGTCCTTCCTGAGGTGTGGGGCCCAAAATTGCTCACAGTACTCCAAATGGGGCCTAACCAGTGCTTTATAAAGCCTCAGAAGTACATCCCTGCTTTTGTATTCCAAGCCTCTTGAGATAAATGACAACATTACATTTGCTTTCCTAATTACGGACTCAACCTGCAAGTTTACCTTTAGAGAATCCTGGACTAGGACTCCCAAGTCCCTTTGCACTTTAGCATTATGAATTTTGTCACCACTCCTCTTTATTTTTATATTCAACCTGCCAAAGAACAAAGAAAATTACAGCACAGGAACAGGCCCTTCAGCCCTCCAAGCCTGCACCGACCGTGCTGCCCGATTCAACTAAAACCCCCTATCCTTCCGGGGACCATAACCCTCTATTCCCATCCTATTCATGTATTTGTCCAGACGCCCCTTAAAAGTCACTATCGTATCTGCTTCCACTACCTCCCCCGGCAGCGAGTTCCAGGCACCCACCACCCTTTGTGTAAAAAACTTGCCTCGTACATCTCCTTTAAACCTTGCCCCTCGCACCTTAAACCTATGTCCCCTAGTAATTGAGTCTTCCACCCTGGGAAAAAGCTTCTGACTATCCACTGTGTCCATGTCCCTCATAATCTTGTAGACTTCTATCAGGTCTCCCCTCAACCTCCGTCGTTCCAGTGAGAATAAACCAAGTTTCTCCAACCTCTCCTCATAGCTAATGCCCTCCATACCAGGCAACATCCTGGTAAATCTTTGCTCTACCCTCTCCAAAGCCTCCACATCCTTCTGGTAGCGTGGTGACCAGAATTGAACACTACATTCCCAGTGCGGCCTCACTAAGGTTCTATAAAGCTGCAACATGACTTGCCAATTTTTAAACTCAATGTCCCGGTCAATGAAGGCAAGCATGCCATCTGCCTCCTTGACGACCTTCTCCACCTGCGTTGCCACTTTCAGTGACCTGGGTACCTGTACACCCAGATCCCTCTGTCTATCAATACTCCTAAGGGTTCTGCCACTTCCTGTATATTTCCTATCTGTATTGGACCTTCCAAAATGCATTACCTCGCATTTGTCCGGATTAAACTCCATCTGCCATCTCTCCGCCCAAGTCTCCAGCTGATCCATGTCCTGCTGTATCCTCTGATGGTCCTCATTGCTATCTGCATATCCACCAACCACTGTGTTGTCCGCAAACTTACTAATCAAACCAGTTACATTTTCCTCCAAATCATTTATATATATTACAAACAGCAAAGCAAAGCACTGATTCCTGAGGAATGCCACTTGTCACAGCCCTCCATTCAGAATTCCACTGCTATCCCCTGCCTTCTATGACCGAGCCAGTTCTCTATCCACTTTGCCAGCTCACCTCTGATCCCATGCGACTTCACCTTCTGCACCAGTCTGCCATGAGGGACCTTGTCAAAAGCCTTACTGAAGTCCATGTAGACAACATCCACTGCCCTACTCTCATCAATCATCTTCATCACTTCCTCGAAAAACTCGATCAAATTAGTGAAACACGACCTCCCCTTCACAAAACCATGTTGCCTCTTGCTAATACGGCCACTTATTTCCAAGTGGGAGTAAATCTTGTCTCGAAGAATCCTCTCCAATAATTTCCCTATTACTGACGTAAGGCTCACCGACCTGTAATTACCTGGATTATTCTGGCTACCCTTGTATTATCAAGATGACATCTATCATCCATTCCTTTTTTCTGCTTCACTGTGTACTCCACTGATTCATCATCCAGAGAGGTTTCAATCCCTTTAGCCCTTGTGGGAATATAACTAGATTGTACGTGAACCATCTGCTCTTTGAAGGTTGTCTATTGTTCCATTACATTTCAGCCTGCTAATCTTTGAGTCCAAAGTACAAAAGCCAAATCCTTCTTCAATTCACAGAAATTGGCCCTCCTACAGTTAAGTATCTTTTTAGTCTGGGTTGCTTGCAGGTTTTCTAGATCATTCCTTGTCCTTCACCTCAACTGATATAAATCGTACAACAATATGATCACTATTCCTGAGATTCTCCACAGCTGTGACATTTTCCAGTTGGCCCCTTCATTCCCCAAGGCCAGATCCATCAATATTTCCTTCCATGTTCGGCAGGAAACATAGTGGTTAAGCAAGTTCTCTACTTCAGAACTATTGCCCTTCTCTTCCTTTCGCACAATCACTGCCCCATTCAATACTTCAGGTTGTTGAAGTCTCCTATTATCACTGCTCCATGGTGACAATCTCATAGTGATTTCTTTATATCAATGCTGACAACCTGGGCTGGCACACAGGCTTATATCTTGGAATAAACATCGAGGATTTGATAATAGCTTGAATTTGAAACTCATTCTTCAGTTATTTTCAAATAAACATTCTCCAGGCATCGCGAGGGGAAGGGATTCTTCACTGGCATTTCAATTTTTCAATACATGGCTATTGTGAAATATATTTTGATTTTTTACTCTATTTGAAACCATTTTGTATATTAGAAACGTCAGTTACTGAGAAAAAAGAAACTAAAGGCTTTGGAATTTCTTTGTGAGTCAGTCAGTTTATCCCCACAAGGACAAGATTGTATAAGTTCTGGAAACATTACAATGCAGAGCAAGCAGATTTAGTCCTATTCCACAGAATGGGTATCTGATACTGTTAAATTGTCAGCTTTCTCACTCTTAATTTAATTTCACCAATTTTTATAAATCTCAAGACACTAATCTCAACAATAAATTTATAACCAGCAAACAAATAATGCAGAATGACTGTGACAAAACTGAGCACACATTTATAACCTATTACATATTTTGTTAATTAACCATCTAGCAACTATTTGCATATGCAACATTTAAATGCTGTCAATTATGATAGTGTACTTAATTTAAAAATTGTTAGTTTAAGACTTTGTTACTTGACGGCTTTGATAATTGGTTTAAAAAAAAAGTTCATTTATTCTTCTGGTATCTTGAGCAATTCTCAAGAGGGGGGCTGGTGCTGCGACACAACCCAAATTGGTTGGTGTTAAGACAGTTTGGCACATCAAATACAGCCTAGACAAGGGGGGGGGAGGGGGGGGAATTTTCCCATCCCGCCCACAATGGGAATCGTAGCAAGCAGGCAGGGGGAGGTGGCCATGTAATGGTTTGTTGACCTCAGGCGGGGTTTTCCAGTTTTGGGGCGAGCGTGGCTGGAAAATCCCGCCCAAGGTAATGAAGTGTGGATGGTTCTTTTTGGGGGTCAAGCATTCTCTGGTGCCCCTGAGGAATATTCTTATCAAGGTATTGACGCTTGTGTCCTTATAATCCTGATCGATTAAAAAATGGATTTCTGATACCTTCTGTAGCTATCTTTTTCACCTGTAAATGGCACATTTTGTATGCTGTGATTATTATATTATTTGAAAAACAAGCAAATATTTGCTACTTCCCAATTCGATTTGCAAGAAAAGCAGAAGTTATAATTGCTTCTATCATCAGATCTTAATACACTAAGGTTGGTATCCTTCAACTCATCAATGTTTTTATAATCACAGAGCAAATAGCAATGATTCTTAATTCTCTGGCTTCACTTTCAATAGAGATATTAAGAGATTCAAAGAAAATACATTGTGAGGCCAGGAAGAAAATTACCCCCTTCCCTTACCCTTTTTGTGTGAGTTTTGCGCTGATCAAGGCGAGACTTCCAAACTTCAGAATCATGCACTCTCAGATCAGGTACAAGCAAGAAGACCAAATGAGCGATAACTTGTGCTGAATTATGGAACCTCGGAGCCAGTATTCCAGATTTACCAGTTTGGGTGAGATTTGAATCAACATTGCAAATTAGGAGGGCAGTGTACTGAACAAACTAAGTGGGGCTTTTGTAGTTTGTATTTATTTTGTGGAGCTTATGAAAGAGGAATAAAACTGGTTGGAGGCTAACCAATGAAAGGCAAACTGGAGGAAACAGAAATTGGCAGGAAACCAGTAACCGCCACCTCATCACGTTCTAACTGAAGCAGTGGGCATTGGAGCTCAGGGAAGAGCCCTGCACACTTTTGTTTTGCAGTTTGTTGCTGAAATGGGAACAGTATTGTATGTAGATCAGAAAACCTTACACTTGATGCAAGCAAATAGATCTGTTCAACCCTGAAGAGCCAACACTTGTCTCTGCTCTAATTACTGATGATAATAAATGAGTTCACAGTTTCCCATGCATTTTTATAATACGTTATTCAAATAGGTTTTTCAGTATACTGGTTTGAAGCCATCTGGTCACTCATTATTATACATTTCCCATTTTTTAAGAGGTCACCTTGAAAGTTATTTTGATCAGGTTTAAAAAGTTTCTTGTTATTCCCCATTTTCCTGCAGGAACCTTTTAACAGTTGACTACCTCATTTAGGCCAACCTTTGTTATTTACCCCACAGGGCTGTGACTAGCATGCAAAAATGTCACTTATTCTTGAGTTTGCACTGTTACATTTCGCTACAGTTAAAGCACTTCCATGCAACATCACGAACAAAAGTTCAGCTAACTCCCTGAAGTGTAATGCTGGCAAGGATGAGTGGCAAGAAAGTCTGGGACTGCAACGACACATGGGGACTGAAACTGCAGGAAATTTTGGAATAGTAGTGGGGTAGGCATGTCACACTGACACAGACCATCAAGCAACAGCGACATGCAAGGTGAGCTTGGCCAGCTGCGATCGGTAGGGAGGAAGTCTACATGTGACAGAAAATCTTGGCACGCAATGACAAGCAGGCAGGACGGAATGACAGGGCACCTGGAGAACATGGCAGCAAGAAGGCAAACCAGAGTGGAAAGGAGCCCAATAAGATAACAAGCAAGGCATATAAGAACCCTTAGGATGCTAGCTTCCATTTACATAATGGGAGGGATTCTCCGAGCTCGCCACACCTGCAGAAGATCCCGGAGAATAGCGTATTGGCTTAACAATCAGTTTAGCGCCCGACACCTTTCCAATGGCGCAAACCAGGTGGCATGAACTGGTCTGTGCCCTGATTTGCATGAGATTGACCAGACCGCAATCTGATTAATGAGTTTGGCACGCAATCGTTCCCTCCTCCCAGAATGCTTTCACCTCTCTGGCAGGAGGTCACGCAGGGGCAAATCACGACTGGTCTCCACTTACAGAGACCTGGCATGATGACCACCCCAGGGGAGCTCAGAAGCATGGAGGGCCCTGGGTGGCCAGGGGCTTGGCAAGGCAGTGCCCACCTGGCACACTGGCAGTGCCCACCAGGCACGCTGGCAGTGGCAGTTGGGCACTGGCAGTTGGGCACTGGCAATGTGCTGGGCAGGGCCAAGGGGATGGGGCCTGGGTGGGGACTATGACAGAGTGATTATGATGGGGGGGGGGGGGGGGGGGGGGGGGGAGAGAGGGGCATGTCGGGGGTCATGATGGGGGACCCACGGGGAGGACTCGATGCCGGCGACCCTTGTCAGGGAGAGGGTGGGAGAACATGCCGCTGATGAGGAGGATTCCCGATGTCCATGGGGGACGGGACAGGGGCTCCCAGTGCACTGAGAGATCGGGGCACCCCTGTGAAACAGCACCAGAGCATGTTAGGCCCTGCACCGCCCCACCCCCCCCCCCCCCTCCCCCACACTCCCCATTATGACACTTAGTTGCTCTTTGGAGAATTCAGCCCTATGTCTTTAACACAGGAAAATAAAGATAAAAGGAATTAAAGAACCAATTAAGGATTGGGAAGGTTGACAGTAACAATTCCATGATTCTTTGACGAAGTGCTTTGTTGAAGCGATGGGCTTTCAGAAGCACATAGGTAGTGAAAGGAAATAGTGGAGATCAGGAGTGTGACCAAGGATTGGAAACAGGGTTACCAATTATTGTGCAAACTACTTTATGATCCACCACTATAAAGGTTGTAATATTGTTCACTGAAAGAAACTTTCTTCATTTAACTAAGTCAGGCGAATTCTCATCATTAATTGGCTACCCACAGTGTAAGCATTATTGGGAAAGAATATTTGTACCATAACATATACTGCCACAAGATATTAATACAAGACCTCAAATCACTAAACCACATTCTCTGCAATTTAAACACAATTCAACCAATTTTATACCAGATGATCAAAGCTCACTTTGCTGTAAATCTCTTTCCTACAGTTGGAATGTATTCAATGTTGTCTGTTTTGCAAGTGTGAAATTGTTGCATTTAAATATTTAAGCTGACTGCAAATCCTTCCTTCTCGGATCATGTCATGTAATCATGTTGAAGGATGTGGTAACAGGTCACTTGCAATATCATATATGATCAGGTGGAGTCAATATGACTTTATGAAGGAAGGATCATGTTTGACAAATCCATTAGGATTGAGGTTATAGCTCACAGGGTGGATAAGGGGGAACCGGTAGATGTAACGTCTTTGGATTTTCAGCACAGCATTCAGTAAGGTGCTACACAAACAATGATTACACAAGATTAGGGTTCATGGGTTTGAGGGATAATATATCAGTACGGACTGAGGATTGTCTATTAGACAGAAATCAAAGAGCAAGAATAAATCATAATTTTCAGGATGGCAATTAATTACTTGAGTGCCTTAAGAATTGTTCTTGGGCTTCAACTATTTATAATCTATATCATTATTTGAGAGGATCATCTTCATAGAATCATAGAATCATCATAGAAACCCTACAGTGCAGAAGGAGGCCATTCGGCCCATCGAGTCTGCACCGACCACAATCCCACCCAGGCCCTACCCCCACATATTTTACCCGCTAATCCCTCTAACCTACGCATCTCAGGGACTCTAAGGGGCAATTTTTAACCTGGCCAATCA